>NC_091984.1:202375098-202485031 GCF_044704955.1 Pristiophorus japonicus | reverse complement strand
TCCGGGGGTCTCCTTCTTACCCCCCACCATCACTCCTCTCCTCTCCCCCACCATCACTCCTCTCCCTCCCCACCATCACTCCTCTCCTCTCCCCACCATCACTCCTCCTCCTCTCCCCACCATCACTCCTCTCCTCTCCCCACCATCACTCCTCTCCTCTCCCCACCATCACTCCTCTCCTCTCCCCACCATCACTCCTCTCCTCTCCCCACCATCACTCCTCTCCTCTCCCCACCATCACTCCTCTCCTCTCCCCACCATCACTCCTCTCCTCTCCCACCATCACTCCTCTCCTCTCCCCACCATCACTCCTCTCCTCTCCCCACTTCACCCTCTCCCTCTCCCACCATCACTCCTCTCCTCTCCCCACCATCACTCCTCTCCTCTCCCCACCATCACTCCTCTCCTCTCCCCACCATCACTCCTCTCCTCTCCCCCCCCATCCTCCTCTCCTCTCCCCCCCCAATCACTCCTCTCCTCTCCCCTCCCCAATCACTCCTCTCTTTTCTCCACCCCCCCATCACTCTTCTCGCTCTCTTCTCCACCCCTCCCCATCACTCTTCTCCGTGCCCCCCCCATCACTCTTCTCTCTTCCCCTCCCCCCCCCCATCATTCCTCTCTCTCTCTCTTCCACTCCACCACCCCCCCCCATCCCTCTCCTCTCTCTCTTCGCCTCTTTCTCTTTCCCCCCCCCCCCCACCCCCGAGAGGAAGTGGAGCGCAATGGCGGACGCACCACTGCCTCTTGGGGGCGGGACCCAGACAGTAAGCATGCAAACTTTTCATTGCTACATGGACTCGAGCACAGGACCCTCCCCTTCTATTAAAGGGGAGAGCACGCTTGAGCTCTGCAGTGGGGCGAGGGGCCATCACTATGCCACCGGGGATGCGGGGTGCCGTGGCCATAGCCCAGCAGCGGAGTGGCGGGCTGCACCATCGTGGCATGTACCCCGCAAAATAAACCACGAAAGGCCAGACTGGTAAGTCGGCCAGGGAAAAGAAATGGCGTTGCACACCTCCCGTTTACTTTTCGCCACGCTAACAGAATGCGTCCCGGTTCATGACCTGCGAGGCTGGCGCCGACATCGCCCAGGGCTGCCCAATTTCAATTGCTGGACGAAAATGGCCGGCTGTGCATGGCAATGGCATCATCATCGCCGGCCATGCTGGTTATGAGCCTCCGCTAATTCCCACGCAATTTCACGGGTGCCCCCCACCCCCAGGGGCACTAACGGGAGGCACAAACTATACAAATTTCACCCCTGTAGACCTTTTTAAAGGTGGTAACACAGGTAGAAAACGTTATAAAAAGGCTTTTACACAATAGGCAAGAGTAAAAAAAAAAGGAACTGACGCTGCATATGTGCAAAACATTGTTTGGAGTATTGAATGCAGTTCCTGGCACCCCAATACAAGCACGATAAGAGCCATAGAAAGATGCAGCAATGATTCAGCAAAATGATACAAGGAATGAGAAGTTCTAGCTGTGGACAAAGCTAGAAACATTGGGGCTTTTTCACTGGAACACAACTGGTAATAATGTTTTAAACAGAGAAAATAAAGAGGAGTTATAATAGAGGCCTGACTCCAATATTCCCCACCCACCAGCAGCCACACAGTTTCCTGGGAGAGGCAAAAAAACAGCTTTAAAAAAAAAGCCCTAGGCTAATTGATGTTAAAATGAGTTCCAGGAGACAACAATGACCACGGGATACATCACACAACATCCCATCAATAATATCAGCCTCCTCCAAGTATTCGCCCAGCTTTCTTTTTAATGTTTGGAATGAAACTGCACCCACTGCACGAGGCAGAAACCTATACCAAGAAGGTCAATTACCCTTTTGGAAAATAAAAATTATGTAGCATCAAACCTGGTTCTACGCTTAATGTAATTTGTACATATCCAATCATTCTCACTAATTTATCTAATCCAAATAATCTGACCACATGTACACAGCCTAGTCCTTTCATCACTTTAAACACTTCATTCAAGTCTCCCCGAAGACTGTGCTTTTCTAAAATGAAAAAGACCCAACTCCCTGGGCCTATCGTGATAACCAAGGGTTTCTAAGCTAGGGATTAATCTCATGGCGCTCCTCTGAACCTTTTCCAGGGCCTCTATATCTCCCACCACATGAGAGGAACAGTACTGGAAACAGATTGGGCCTAACCAAGGTCCTGTATAAGTTCTCTCCCATAGTCCCCACTCCCATGGTACGGTAAGAACTGATCACCTGAGGAGAAGCAGGTGCAAACTTGCATTACACTGCTCCGTGACTCACTGAATGTGCAAATATGAAACCTTTCTCCATTATTGCCAAATAATATCATGTAAATTATAGCTGATATATTCTCTAATCACAATCATACGTATGAAGTCAATCAGCCTTACGGTGAGTTCATAGAGGCCTCGCCAATTATCTTCAGGATCATGCATTAATAACCTACTGTTCAGGGAATGAATGTTCTTCATTTAGAATTGCTTCCTCTTTGCCTTTGTTGGAAACTCTCAAAATTTTAATCATTTTGCATTTTGTTTTGCTGCACATATAAAATGATTTGGCACTGTGTCTAGATTCAAGTTGTTGCCAAAACTGAGGTACTGTGACACAAATCTCATAACACATCTTGGCACTGCTTTACTGCCAGTTCATAAATAAAGCCCTTGGTGGGTCACTGCTTTACATTCAACGCACTTTGAATTTTTGAATACCTAAGTTTGCCTGCTCTTATTTTAGTGTGGGTTAGCAAGCAGCAAGTTTCCTTTGATCAAGGTTATTAGGTCAGGATATTGAGAAGAAGCTGATAACAGTAACCATCATTTGGAGATTAGTTAAATATGCATTATGCAAAAAAGCCAGCCTGGGTTCAAACCTTTCATAGAAACATAGAAAATAGGTGCAGGAGTAGGCCATTCGGCCCTTCGAGCCTGCACCACCATTCAATAAGATCATGGCTGATCATTCCCTCAGTACCTCTTTCCTGCTTTCCATACCCCTTGATCCCCTTAGCCGTAAGGGCCATATCTAACTCCCTCTTGAATACATCCAATGAACTGGCATCAACAACTTTCTGCAGCAGGGAATTCTACAGGTTAACAACTCTCTGATTGAAGAAGTTTCTCCTCATCTCCATCCTAAATGGCCTACCCCTTATCCTAAGACTATGGCCCCTGGTTCTGGACTTCCCCAACATCGGGAACATTCTTCCCGCATCTAACCTGTCCCATCTTATACGTTTCTATGTGATCCCCTCTCATCCTTCTAAACTCCAGTGAATAAAGGCCCAGTTGATCCAGTCTCTCCTCATATGACAATCCAGCCATCCCAGGAATCAGTCTGGTGAACCTTCGCTGCACTCCCTCAATAGCAAGAACATCCTTCCTCAGATTAGGAGACCAAAACTGTTGTGTATGCATGCCTGTTTACTGTGTGATGTCTGTAACACTGTTATGCAACACAATGTACCCTTACACTGTACACACCTTGCCTGTACACCAGAGGGTGCTGCTGCTGGAGACCTAAGAGTTACCTGCACACTGCAGGTAACCCAGTATAAAAAAGGAACACAGAGCTTGTTGTCCTCACTCAGGAGCTGCAAATAAAGGACTACAGGTCTCGTGGAGTCATTACTAAAGGTGCCTACATACGCTACAACTGGCGACGGGAATACGAGGTCACGAACTACACGCTCAACATGTCTAACCTCAGCAACTTTCAGCAATTTAGAGGGGGATGATTGGAACACTTCTTTATAGCTAACGACCTGGACGGGGACACACCAGCTACACTACCGAACAAACGCAGGGCCATCCTGCTTAGCAGTTGTGGGTCCACCATCTACGGTCTCGTCAGGGACTTACTAGCCCCGGAGAAGACAACCACCAAGAGCTATGAGCAACTTGTAACAATCATACAGGAACAACTAAAACCGAAAGAAAGCATCCTCACAGCCAGGCACCGGGTGTTCTACACTTACCGGCGACCTGAGGGCCAACAAATTGCCAAGTATGCTGCACATTTAAGAAGACTAGCTGCACCTTGTGATTTTGGCGACCACCTTAATGAAGCACTAAGGGACATATTTGTTCTCGGAATCGGCCACGAAGACTTCCTACACAAATTGCTCTCGGCTGACATCACGGTCATCCTGCAGAAAGCAATTCAAGGTGAGCCAGGCCACCGACTCCAGGCGAATACTGACCCAGGACTTTAAACCAACGAGAGCAGTGCACCGCAATGATACTTCTAAGGGCAGAAACGCTGCCCCGAGTCCCGCAACCCTGAGTCCACCACATCGGTGAAAGAAATGCATTCCCAACATGGAAGAAAGGAGCACCACAGCCTACCTGCAGCAAGACCAGAAAATGGCTGCAGCACCACAAGCAGCAGAACCTGTAATCAATATGGCCTCCGCCATGCCACGAGTGAACATGGAGGAGCATCACGTTGCACCGAGCGGCCAATCGGATTTGAAGGCTCCCTTAAAGGAGACCGGTAACCAAAGAAATTTAAAGGGGAAGTTTCAACTATTTGAGTACACGGACTTTAAAGCTAAGGATGTGATTAAAGGGTGCAAGTATGAAAATGTATGCAATGTAACAATGAATTGTGATGCTGGTTTAACTAATGTGACTAATGAGATGAATGCAGGTTTCAGTAAGGTTAAGAACAAGTTTGTTACTCTTAACAATAATGATAGAGAATGCGAAATGCGTAATGTAACCATGTCTGTTGAAACCAGGACACCCAAAAGTGATGCAAATGCTCGAATATATAATGCAGGCTCGACTATGTGTGATCAGAGCCAAGGTGTCATGTGTACCGGTAGGACACTGCCAAAGGACATTGGGTTCTGCAGGGACCATTCTGATGCCAATAAAAATCCCCCGGTGGGAAACCCCCAGGTCCAGCAGGCTACCTGACCATGTAGCCTGGACCTTTGGAACTAATGTGATGCCCCTTGCAGGACACACACACAGCCAGTGGGAGCACACCCACTGCAGGTCAATGGGCAGCCCAGCCACCACCAATGGCAACCTGCACCAGATCAGCCCTACAACCCCTGGCCACCAGGGCCAACACCAGGAGCACGAGGCCAATACCCTCCAGCTTCCCTGGCAAACCCTGGGATGACCTGACCCTCATCCCAATTGGTGGACAAGAAGCCCACCCAGTCTTGTGGCCCTGCCCACAACTACCCACATCAGTGTATAAACACCACCCACTGCTGCCGTGGCCCCCCCCCACCGCCCGAGGGATCCCACAACAGTAACACCCACATGGTGTGTGTGTGAGGGAGGGGAAACGTACGAGGCCAGCCTCAAGCACAGGGGTCACACCTGGCAACCACACAATGCTCACCACAACCTCCCATAGCCCACCACTGATCACCTCCCCTGGGCATGACAATAAGGATATGAAAAATGCTTAGTGGGGGGGGGGGGCGGGGGAGAGATAAAGTGTTGTTGTGTCTGCATGCCTGTTTACTGAGTGATGTCTGTAACACTGAATGTACCCTTACACTGTACACCAGAGGGTGCTGCTGCTGGAGACCCAAGGGTTATCTGCACACTGCAGGTAACCCAGTATAAAAAGGAACACACAGCTTGTTGTCCTCACTCAGGAGCTGCAAATAAAGGACTACAGGTCTACACAGTTTAAGTATCATACCCTGCCTCGTGGAGTCAATACTAAAGGTGCCTACATACTCTACAAAAACTGAACACAATATTCCAGGTGAAGCCTCACTAAGGCCCTGTACAACTGCAGTAAGACCACCCTGCTCCTATGCTCAAATCCCCGAGCTATGAAGGCCAACATACCATTTGCTTTCTTCACCGCCTGTTGTACCTGCATGTCATCTTCAATGACTGATGAACCATGTCACCCAGGTCTCGTTGCACCTCCCCTTTTCCTCATCTGCCACCATTCAGATAATATTCTGCCTTCGTGTTTTTGCCCCTAAAATGGATAACCTCACATTTATCCACATTATACTGCATCTGCCATGCATTTGCCCATCACCTAACCTGTCCAAGTCACCCTGCAGCCTCTTAGCGTCTCCCTCACAGCTTACACCGCTACCCAGTTTAGTGTCATCTGCAAACTTGGAGATATTACATTCAATTCCTTCATCCAAATCGTTAATGTATATTGTAAAGAGCTGGGGTTCCAGCACTGAGCCCTGTGGCACTCCACTAGTCACTGCCTGCCATTCTGAAAAGGACCCGTTTATCCCGACTCTCTGCTTCCTGTCTGCCAACCAGTTCTCTATCCACGTCAGAACATTACCCCCAATACCATGCGCTTTGACTTTGCACACCAATCTCTTGTGCGGAACCTTGTCAAAAGCCTTTTGAAAGTCCAAGTACACCACATTCACTGGTTCTCCCTTGTCCACTCTGCTAGTTACATCCTCAAAAAATTCCAGAAGATTCGTCAAATATGATTTCCCTTTCATAAATCCATGCTGACTTGGACCGATCCTGTCACTGCTTTCCAAATGCACTGCTATTTCATCCTTAATGATTTCAGCTTAATAAGTCAGAAGATGGAGATCAAATATATTTAATGTAGCTTGGTTTACATTTTCCTTACTTATACAACATCTACTTTATCAGAATTATAATAGATTCAGGCAAATTTATTTTTCCATACATGAAATGTAATTGGTGTTTAAACATACTTGACATTTTGTCACTTATTGGGCCCAAGTTTCCACAAGAAAAAAAACAACGGGCGCCCCTCCGAGCTGGACGCCCGTTTTTCGCGCCTAAAAAAATCCTCGGTATTCTCCACCTACCTGTAGGTCCTCTGGCCCTCGGCGCAGCCAGCACGAGCTGTGGGGGGGCGGAGCCAGGTCCCTGCGCTGAAAACCGTGCCGGGACCTCTGCACATGCGCGCTACAGTGGGCACGCAAGTGCAGTAGCTCCAGGCGCCGAACTGTGTGGGAGGGGCCCGAAGCACACAGCCCCTAGCCCTGGCGAATGGCCTCACTAGGGCTGCGTGAATAAGGCTCCTCCCACGGCCAGCTCCTGCTCCCGCCCCCGACCAGACCCGACACCCGCTCCCCCCCCTGCCTTGCCTCCGGACCAGACCCGACACCCGCTTACCCCCCCACCGACCAGACCCGACACCTGCCCCCCCCCCCCCCCCCCCCCCCGAGACCCGAGACCCGCTCCCCCCCCCCCCCGACTGGACCCAACCCGACCCGCGCTCCTGTTCCCGCTCCCCATCCCCGACTGGACCCAACCCGACCCGCGCTCCTGTTCCCGCTCCCCACCCCCGACTGGACCCAACCCGACCCACGCTCCCGCTCCCCCACCCCCTCACTGGACCCGACTCCCGCTCCCAGACTGGATCCGATCCGACCTGACCTCCCCCTCTCTCCCTCCCTCTCTCCCCCCCCTTCTCTCTCCCTCCCCCCCGCCCCCTCTCTCTCTCCCTCCCGCTCAGCGGCACGAACGGCTTTTTGCCCCCCCACCCTCCCGCTCAGCGGCACGAACGGCTGCAGAATTCTCCCTGGCTGAAGCACTTTCACACAGGTAGGAAGATGGTTTATTTAATCTTTTCTTGGCTTATAAATGTTTATTCAGGTTGGATTTATTTGTATAATATTTGTAAAAGTATAAATAAGGATTTATTGTAGAATTTAATGAGTTCCCTTCCCCCCTCCCCCCCTCACCCCACCTCGTTCTGGACGCCTAATTTGTAACCTGCGCCTGATTTTTTAATGTGTAGAACAGGTTTTTTCAGTTCGACAAAAATCTTCACTGGCTCCATTCTACTTTAGTTTGGAGTACGTTTTCACTGTGGAAACTTTGAAATCAGGCGTCAGTGGCCGGACACGCCCCCTTTTGAAGAAAAAATTCTGTTCCAAAGTAGAACTGTTCTACCTGACTAGAACTGCAGAAAAAAAAATGTGGAGAATTGCGATTTCTAAGATAGTCCGTTCTCCACCAGTTGCTCCTAAAAATCAGGCGCAAATCATGTGGAAACTTGGGCCCATTGTATTTTCTTCAAACCTCTTCTGCCAAATTCCCTATACAACCTTGAACCTGTTTCAACAATACAGGAGCTTACCATACCTTTTAGCAATCTTCCTCCTTTGTAGAGATGGATTATCAGAACTGCCTCAAATTTCTCCTCAGAGATTAAGTCTGAAACTTGGGAGGATGACTTAAAATCGGCAATATCTCTCAGAATACATACATGGCCACTACCTTGTATATATTCGCTATAGGAAAGAAAGATAAAATTAAAGTAAAACTTAATTCTAGCAAATATTAAGCCTGTGCTTACTAACAGAGTTTATTCATAAATTATTTTAGCTAGATTTACACATCAATAAAACATCTTTCCGATTTCAAAATATAAAGAAAATCCCAGGATATATTTACTCAAAAAGGTGATGTATTTGAAATAGATTTAATTAGTTGCGTCACATTTCAGCAACATATTCCCATGGCAAGAACTACACTATTTACACACTCAATAATTCAAGGTCTATGTTTATCCTGCTGTAAACCAAGGGAAGTTCAGGTGAGCTGCGGCCACTTTCTGGCACTGGTTGAGGTTGTAAAGAATAACAACTCACTGGATAAGCACCATGTGCTGTAGTATTGAGCCACAAAGATGATTCCCACGACTGTGTTGAGTTAGCTGATCTTAGCCAAGGTGACAATGCCAGTTGAGGGTGCTACAACTGGCCACAGGGTTCCTGGGCTGGAGGTAGGGAAGACAACTAGGCACTCCACTTCTGATCACTATCCAAAGAACCCAATTACAAAGTGTGTGGGCGGGATCTGACGAAGCTTCCATGTCCAGGCTCACACGTGAAGAATGTTCATTTAGGCGAGGAAACAAGGGACTTCCAGAAACCTGTAGAACTAGTAGAGGGAAAAAATGAACTAAATGCATATCCAAGGAAAGACATAGCAATTAGTCGTGGATTAATTAGTGTGCATTTGTATAAGGTGGGCCAGGGGAAAGGATTGTGGAGATTCCCAAAGATATAAATTTTAGTGTGTAGAAAATCCCATATAAGAACCAGCACCCACAACAAAGTCTGCTAGTGTACTGATGTAATGTGCCAAAAGTGTTTTTGAAAACAATACTTTGTAATAATAATGATACACTTTTAGAAACAAGGCAGCACAACAAACATTAAAAATGCACCTCATCGAGGACTGATTAGATTACAGGACAGTAATTGTACATTAAGAACACAGATGGCATGCAACTTCTGTAAGAATAACCACGTCAGTTTGGCTCGGTAGTACCATTCTCACCTCAGAGTCAGAAGGTTGTGGGTTCAAGCCTCACTTCAAGGATTTAAGCCCATATTCCAGGCTGACACTTCAGTGAAGTACTGAAGGTATTCTATATTGTTGCAAGTGCTGTGTTTCCAAGGAGATGTTCTCCCTGTTCAGGTGGATGTGAAAGATCCATGGCATTATTTGAAGAACAGGGGAGTTGTCCTGCTCTCTTGATCAACTCTTATGCCTCAGATCAACATCTCCAAAATTGTTATTACTGTTTGAGAGACCTGGCTGTCATGTGTACCTATAGAAGAACTGTGGCTATACTTCAAAAAAATTCATTGACTGTGAAGACCTTTGTAATATCCTGAGGTGATGAAAGCCGCTATAGAATTGCAAGTTCTGTCCTTTTTCTTTAAATAGGGTGGAGGATAAACAGGATAAATTTTCCTAAGGCTATTTCTAAACAAAGATTTGCTGAGCCAAGACTAAATGCTTTTCCAACCCAGAGGAGAAGTCAACTAATATCGTCACATCAACCACTCTGCTGCTTTCAGAACTTTGAATACAGTGCATACATAATATGGCTCTTTTAAAAATAAAAATTGGTTGTTGGGATGTGGGCGGCACTGACAAGGCCACAATTATTGCCAATCCCTAGCCGCCCCAAGGTGGTAATGGTAGGCCTTCTCCTTAAACTGCTGCAGTCTTTGTGGTGATGGCGTTAGGTAGAGAATTCCAGGATATCAACATAGCAATCTGCACTATATATCCAAGTCAGGATAGCATGTGACTTGGAGGGAAACTTGGTAGGTGTTCTAACTCGATAGTGAGTCGAAACAAGTTGCAATTGCTAGCTACTAGTTCTGTAATTGGTAATTATGGATCAGCTACAGTTTGTACTTTGATAACAAACATTGGTCGAGCCCTAAACGGATACAATGTGATTGTTGGGGTAATTTAGCTAAACAGACTAGAGATAAGGCAGTATAACTTTCTGGAGTTAGATCTGACAATAATGCATTTCAAGACCAGGAACAATTGCAACTCCAGAGTGAGTGTAAACTTAAGATTCCCTAAATTCAGGTGTAGATCACGATGCCCTGCTGTGAAGCCGAATAGAAGTGTAAATCGAGTTTGAGACAACTGTGCACTCAAAAACAAACCTGTTTTGCAACGTAATCTGCAATAATCACTCGGCAGAAAGTGGATTTCCTGTTGTGCACACAGCCTGAAGCTCTTTTTCTAATAGCTAACAGAAATATAGTCACAAATCAATTTGTTCTTGGTGTTATAGGGAATGATTGAAACTATAATAACCTGCATTTATGTAACACCTAGAAAAAAAAAGTGTCTTCATAGGAATGTAATCAGACAAAATTGACATCAAGCCAAAGGAAATATCAGGAGAAATGGGATCAAAGTGATAGGTTTTAAGGAGGGTCCTGAAGGAGGCAAGTGAGGTAGAGAGGCAGAAAGATTTATTGAGAGAATTCCAGAGTTTGGGCCTAGACGACTGAATGCATGGCTGCCAATAGTGGAGTGAAGAGAGCATGAGGAATTACAAGAGGAATCACAGATTTGGAAAATCAGAGTTCCCAGAAGATTGTAAAGGTGGAGGAGATTACAGAATTAGGGTGGGAGGGGAAGAGACCATGATGGTATTTGAATGACAATGGTTAACTGGAGGAAATTGCAGTTCATCCAGAACTGGATGTTGGACAAGGAAGCTGACAATAGAGGCAGTGGAGCGGTCGAGGGAGGTGGAGCTAGTTGTTGTCAATGTACATGTGGAACCCGACACCACATGATAAGTATAATGAGCGGCAGCATATAGATAAGAAATAGGAGGAGGCCAAGGATAGATCCGCGTGAGACTCCAAAGATAACGTTGCAGAGGCGGGAGAAGATCCCATTGCTCAAGATGCTCTGGCTACAATTGGATAGGTAAGAGTAGAATCAAGGGCAGTCCCATTCAGGTAGACAATGGAGGAAAGGCGTTGGAGGATGGTGTGCTCGACCATGTCAAACACTGAAGAGTGGTCGAGAAAGACAAGGTAGGTTAGTACACCACGTCCACATTCACAGAGGATGTTATTGATTAGGGCCATTTCAATGCTGCGACAGAGGCAGAAAACTGATTGGAGTGATTCAAACATGGAGTTGCAGGAAAGATGAGCAAGGACTTGGGAGGTGACAACACATTCAAGGAATTTGGAGGGAAAACAGAGGTTGGAAATGGGGCAGCAATTGTAAAGATAGAAGGGTCAAGGGTGGACTTAGTGAAGATAGGGGGCAGATTCAGGGGAACAACCAGGGAATGAAAGAGCAAGGGTTTTTACTGGGGACAAGGCATCAAGGGCAAAGATGAGGGAGTGACTGAGCAGATCAAAGTATTAGGGTGAATAAAGGATTAAACTATAGACAGTTGGGAGTTTGCAGTTGTAGATTTGGGTAGCTTTTCTCAGGCATACGCACAAGTGGAGTTGGTAGTGTGATGTGAGGTGTGAGAGATATAAGGAAGTGATCAGAGATGGTCTTGTCTTTGTTGAGATGATGGGGATAGCGGGGCCATGGATGATGACAAGGAGAGTTTATATGGGTTTTGTTCGGAGTGAATGCTGGAGGGAAATGCAGGACGGGCAGTATTATAGGGTATTTAGAAATTCCTAGATTTAAAACTTGTATACGAAGCAAATGCAAGCCGGATTCTGTTGCAACAGAAATATACCAGCCAACGTTGAGTGAACAGCCCGCGAGACAGGTTCCAGCTTTAAAAATAACTCAAACCTGGAGAGGTCACACTCCCAACTCAGCTAACACAGCTTTCTGCAAGGACCCGGGCCGGCGAGCCTCACCTTATTCTTCGAGCTGTCGTTCTGTTCCCAGTCCGAGGGCTGAGGCAGGCGAGAAAGAGCAACTTCATCCCGAGCTGCCGACTGAAACCAAGCAGTCGGCCTGCCACAACACCAAAGGTCGCCGCGGCCCAGCAGCCCCCGTTGGCCCTCCCCCGGCCCCACCCCCGCGCTCCCAGGTGACGTGCGGGAAGCCAGCAAACCTCGAACCCAAATCTGGCAGCCCCTCAACAACAGGCTAAGAATACAGAGAAGCCATTACCAGCGCTGGTCACCATGGAGGAGGGGTCGGGATCGGGATCAAATTCAACAGGGCAGCACTCGGCGTCGGCGTCGGCGAGCAGATTGAGAGCAGCACTGACCAATGGGAGGCTGCGTTGATGCTGAACGGCATGTTGATCAGATGAGACCGCCCCTCGGTGGGGTGGGATTTGGCCAATGGGCGTGGGGTGAGGGGCGGCCCTGGTTACGGTTGCTGAGACCAGGAGGTCATGACCCGAGGCCAGGGCTGCTTGTTGATGAGCGGTCAGGCGGGGTGTCCGGCGTTTGTCTTCAGGAGGATGACGATAGTGTTTTTGAAGTCTAACCGGCCAGTTAGCCACCAACGCTCGATTAACGAGCGGGTTTGAGGCCTAAAGGTTACTTAAAAAAAAGTTAAACAAATATATCTAACTATGGAGAGCGGTCAGAATGACGAGAGGACACCGCTGCTCCCCCAGAGTCGGGTGGCCGCCAAGCCGGTGGTTTCTGCCTTCGAGGGCCGGCGGCTGGCCTGCGCCGCCGTGCTAGTGACCGAGTCCCTGGAAAGAGTGGCGTTTTACGGCATCACCTGCGGCCTGGTGCTTTTCCTCAACAGCGAACCCTACGACTGGCTGGGGGCTCAGTCCAGCCAGACTCTGCTGCTTTTCATGGGGATCAGTTACTTCGTGTCCCCGTTCGGAGGCTGGCTGGCCGACGCCTGGCTGGGCAGGTTCCCCACCATCCTCCTGAGCATGATCCTCTACTTGGCCGGGATGATGCTCTTCCCTTTTATTTCATGGGATCGCTCTCGCCGGCACCTCTGCGGGGAACTGGAGATCTATCCCCTCCTGGACCCCCAGTGCTTCAATAACGGCTCCAGCGCTGCTTCCAGCGCTTGTACACTTCATCGGAATAGTTACTGCAGACCGGTCGTCTATTCGGCACTGGTGCTCATCGCGCTTGGTGTGGGATCTGTGAAGGCGAATATAACTCCTTTTGGTGCTGATCAGGTACGGTATACTTTTCAGGAGTTTTGGGATAGAATTTAGTTGCGCACAATGCAAAATGCTTTAGTAGTGTCATTCTCATTATTTGCATTGTACCCTTTTTTCTTCAAAAAAAAATCTCTGAGCACTAGTGTGGAAGTGTCTAATTGCTAAAACAACGAAAACTCGTCAATCCCTTGTTACAATTCAGTGAGTCGCAGCTGCCAATGCCTTCCTAACTCCATGGCATTTATTTAAGAACTAGTATTTTCTTTTGAAATGTAGTGTTTTTTTTCCCATAACAATTTCATTTTCAACACGGAATTAGTGAGACTATAAAAATAATTTGCAAATTGTTTAATACTGAATCCAATTACAAATTTGTTAATTTTGGAAACTAACTGAGAATGCAATTTTTTTCTGAGTAAAGAACATTGTTTTCAGGAAATGTGTTTGGCTCGCCTATTTTTGTTTAGAGTCAGAAATTAAAAGAGCATGTCACTTGCAGGTGCATGTAACCTGATATACATGTGTACGTAAACTGATCTACATCAGCACATTTATTTCACAAACCTTTGTTTATAAACACTTTGTTGTAAAGTCTGCTTCCTACTAAGAAAGCAAGAACTCTACCTTGAGATTTACATTTAACCAAATGTGGATGTGGTATATTTGAATTTCCAGAAGGCATTCGATAAGGTGCCACATAAGAGGCTACTGCACAAGATAAAAACTCACGAGGTTGGGATAATATAGTAGCATGGATAGAGGATTGGCTAACTAACAGAAAACAGAGAGTTGGGATAAATGGTTAATTTTTGGTTGGCAAACAGGGACCGGTGCTGGGCCCTCAACTATTTACAATCTATGTTAATGACTTGGATGAAGGGACCGAGTGTAATGTAGCCAAGTTTGCTCATGATACATAGATGGTTGGGAAAGCAAATTGTGAGGAGGATACAAAAGATCTGCAAAGGGATATAGACAGGCTAAGTGAGTGGGCAAAAATTTGGCAGATGGAGTATAATGTGGGAAAATGTGAGGTTATACACTTTGGCAGAAAAAATAGAAAAGCAAATTATAATTTAAATGGAGAAAAATTTCAAAGTGCTGCAGTACAGAGAGACCTGGGGGTCCTTGTGCATTAAACACAAAAAGTTAGTATGCAAGTACAGCGCGTAATCAGGAAAATGAGAGGTGATCTTATTGAAACATATAAGATAATGAGGTGGATGCAGAGAGGATATTTCCACTCATAGGGGAAACTAAAACTAGGGGACATCGTCTCAGAATAAGGAGCCGCCCATTTAAAACTGAGATGAGGAGACATTTTTTCTCTCAGCAGGTTATAAATCTATGGTCTCAGAGAGCCATGGAGTGTGGGTCATTGAATATATTTAAGGTGGAGACAGACAGATTTTTGAACGATGAATGGAGTAAAGGGTTATGGGGAGCGGGCAGGGAAGTGGAGCTGAGTCCATGATCAGATCAGTCATGATCTTATTAAATGGCGGAGCAGGCTTGAGGGGCCAAATGGCCGACTCCTGCTCCTATTTCTTACTCTTCTTAAAAAAAAACTTCTAAAGCTTTGAGTAGTTGCTTTGGGCTGATATTAAGACTTGAATAGTGAGCTGCTGTTGCAGCTCGCTACTTTGGCAAAGAATTTTAGGTAAAAAAGTATTTCGGTAGCAACTCCCAACTGTCTTACAGTTCACATTGATAATTTTTTTCTAGATATATGTATCAGTTAAAGGTATTTTATAAATGCTGATTTAAGTAATGTTTAGCAGTTACATGTGTAAAAGGACAGAAAAAAGACCAGGTAGTCCATCAGACATGGCGTAATTCTGCACACCATCACTTCTCGTCCCCCCCCCCTCCGTGCAAAATGTAGCAAAACATTCCAATTATGAATTATGTAAAAAAAGATGTAATAGCAGCACATTTGGAAAGCAGTAACACGATCGGTCCAAGTCAGCATGGATTTATGAAAGGGAAATCATGCTTGACAAATCTTCTAGAATTTTTTGAGGATGTAACTAGTAGAGTGGATAAGGGAGAACCAGTGGCTGTGGTGTATTTGGACTTTCAAAAGGCTTTTGACAAGGTCCCACACAAGAGATTAATGTGCAAAATTAAGGCACATGGGATTGGGGGTAATGTGTTGATGTGTGGATAGAGAACTGGTTGGCAGACAGGAAGCAAAGAGTGAGAATAAATGGGTCCTTTACAGAATGGCAGGCAGTGACTAGTGGGGTACCGCAAGGTTCAGTGCTGGGACCCCAGCTATTTACAATATATATTAATGATTTAGACGAAGGAATTGAATGTAATATTTCCAAGTTTGCAGATGACACTAAGCTGGGTGGCAGTGTGAGCTATGAGGAGGATGCTAAGAGGCTGCAAGGTGACTTGGACAGGTTAGGTGAGTGGGCAACTGCATGGCAGATGCAGTATAATGTGGCTAAGTGTGAGGTTATCCACTTTGGTGGCAAAAACAGGAAGGCCGATTATTGTCTGAATGGCGACAGATTAGTCAAAAGGGAGGTACAACGAGACCTGCGTGTCATGGTACATCAGTCATTGAAATTTGGCATGCAGGTACAGCAGGCAGTTAAGAAAGCAAATGGCATGTTGGCCTTCATAGGGAGAGCATTTGAGTATAGGAACAGGGAGGTCTTGCTGCAGTTGTATAGGGCCTTGGTGAGACCACACCTTGAGTATTGTGAGCAGTTTTGGTCTCCTAATCTGAGGAAGGACATTCTTGCTATTGAGGGAGTGTAGCAAAGGTTCACCAGACTGATTCCTGGGATGGCAGGACTGTAGGGTTTGGTGTCACCATCTTCATCATCATAGGCAATCCCTCAGAATCGAGGAAGACTTGCTTCCATTCTTAGCATGAGTTCTTATGTGGCTGTACAGTCCAATACGAGAACCACAGTCTCTGTCACAGGTGGGACAGACAGTGGTTGAAGAAAAGGGTGGCTGGGGAGTCTGGTTTGCCGCACACTCCTTCCGCTGCCTGCGCTTGATTTCTGCATGCTCACGGCAATGCGACTCGAGGAGCTCACGCCCTCCTGGATGCACTCCCTCCACTTAGGGCGGTCTTTGGCCAGGGACTCCCAGGTGTCAGTGGGGATGTCGCACTTTATCCGGGAGATTTGAGGGTGTCCTTGTAACGTTTCCGCTGCCTTTTGGCTTGTTTGCCGTGGATGAGTTCCGAGTAAAGCGCTTGCTTTTGGAGTCTCGTGTCTGGCATGCGAACTATGTGGCCTGCCCAGCGGAGCTGATCAAGTGTGGTCAGTGCTTCCATGCTGGGGATGTTGGCCTGGATGAGGACGCTAACATTGGTGAGTCTGTCCTCCCTAGGGGATTTGTAGGATCTTGCGGAGACATCGTTGGTGGCCTCAAAACTGTCACCAAGCTCATGGTCTACAGGGCCGTAGTAATACCTGTCACCACGCACCGCATGGCAAAAGTGAACAATTAAGTGCTTCACATTGCTACTTTTGTCTCCATTATTGATCCTACCCCAGTACTGGATGAGCAGAAATTTCCTCCAACTAAATGTTGGGAAGACCAAAGCCATTGTCTTCTGTCCCCGCCACAAATTCTTTTCCCTATCCATCAACTACATCCCTTTCCCTGGCAACTGTCTGAGGCTGAACCAGACCCTTCACAACTTTGATGTCGTATTTGACCCTGAAATGAGCATCCAACCGCATAGGCTCATCGTCCCCAAGACTACCTACTTCCACCTCCGTAGCATCGCCCGATTCCAACCCTGCCTCAGATCATCTGCTGCTGAAACCCTCACCCATGCCTTTGCTACCTCCAGACTTGACTACTCCAATGCTCTCCTGACCAGCCTCCCATCTTCCACACTCCATAAACTTGAGCTTATCCAAAACTCGGCTAATCATGTCCTAATGTGCACCAAGTCTTGATCACTGATCACCCATCACCCCTGTGACCGCTGACCTACATTAGCTCCCAATCCAGCAGCGCTTTGATTTAAAAATTCTCATCCTTATTTTCAAACCCCTCCATGGCCTCGCCCCTCCTTATCTGTAACTTCCTACAACCCTTCAAGACCTCTGCACTCCTCCAATTCTGGCTTCTTGCACATCTCCTATTTTATTGGGTCCACAGGAAAAGTCATCGCAAGAATCCTCCTCAATTGTCTTCTCCCTGTGGCTGAAGAACTCCTCCCAGAGTCGCAATGTGGATTCCGTCCACCGCGCGACAACTACAAGAGAAATGCAGGGCCTTGTATTTGGCCTTCTTCGACCTCACAAAGGTCTTTGACACTGTCACCGGTGAGAGCTTATGGAACGTCATCCTCTGTTTCGGCTGCCCTCAAAAGTTTGTCACCATCCTCCGTCTGCTCCACAATGACGTGCAAGCCGTGATCCTGAGCAGTGGATCCACCACAGACCCAATCCACGTCCAGACCGGGTCAAGCAAGGCTGTGTCATCGCACCAACGCTCTTCTCGATCTTCCTTACTGCAATGCTTCATCTCACCCGTAGCAAGCTCCCCACTGGACTGGAGCTAAATTAAAGAACAAATGGGAATCTGTTCAACTTCCGCCGCCTCCAGGCCAGATCCAAGGTCATCCCATCCTCTGTCATTGAACTACAGTACACAGCCGACGCTTGCTTCTGCGCACACTCGGAGGCTGGATTCCAAGCCATCGTCAACACCTTCACCGAGACGTATGAGAGCATGGGACTTGCGCTAAACATCTGTAAGACAAAGGTCCTCTACCAAACTGACCCCGCCACACAGCACTGTTTCCGCACCCCCCTCCCCCCCCCCCCCCCCCCCCTGCCGATTATCAAAATCCATGACAAGGCCTTGGACAATGTGGACCATTTTCCATACCTCAGGAGCCTACGGTCAGTAAGCGCAAATATTGACGACGATATCCAACACCGCCTTCAGTATGCCAGCGCAGCCTTCGGACCTCTGACGAAGAGAGAGTTTGAAGACCAGGACCTCAAATCCAGCACCAAGCTTATGGTCTACAAGGTAGTAATGATACCCGCCTTCCTATATGGCTCAGAGACGTGGACTATGTACAGCAGACTTCTCAAAACGCTGGAGAAGTACCACCAATGATGCCTCTGCAAGATCCTGCAAATCCATTGGCAGGATAGAAGCACCGACGTCAGTGGTCTCGCTCAGGCCAACATCCCCAGTGCTGAAGCATTGACCACGCTCGATCAGCTCCGTTGGGCAGGCCACATGCCCGACATGAGACTCCCTAAGCAAGCGCTCTATGTGGAGCTTCAACACGGCAAGCGAACCCCAGGTGGGTAGAGGAAACGCTTCAAGGACACCGTCCACGCCTCCTTGATAAAGTGCAACATCCCCACCGACACCTGGGAATCCCTGGCCCATGACTGCCCAAAGTGAAGGAAGAGCATCCGTCCGAGAGGGCGCTGAGCACCTCGCGTCCCACCGCCGAGAACAAGCAGAAACCAAGTGTATACAGCAGCAGGAGCATGCGTCAACCCAGGCTCCTCGCCCACTCTTTCCTTCAACCACTGTCTGCCCCACCTGTGACAGAGACTGTCGGTCCCGCATTGGATTCTTCAGTCACCTGAGGACTCATTGTTAGAGTGGAAGCAAGTTATCCTCGACTCTGAGGGACTGCCTATGATGATGATTTTAATTGTTCATTATTGGCAGCCAGACTTTTAACTGCCCAAGTCCTAAACTCTGGAATTCCCTCCCTAAATCTTTCTGCCTCTCTACCTCTCTCGCCTCCTTTAAGACTCCCCTTAAAGCCTACCTCTTTGACCAAGCTCTGTCCTAATATCTCCTTATGTGGCTCGGTGTCAAATTTTGTTTGGTAACATCCCTGAGAAGCACTCTGAGACGTTTTACTTCATTAAAGGTGCTTTACAAATGCAAGTTGTTGTTTTCCCCTGCTCTCCCTTTCCAATCCAGAATTGCTGTGTTGCAAATAAGAATCAAGACCACCTGACTGAGAAGATAATCAAAATTAAGTTTACAATTTTATTGCTGTAATTCAGGCACTTACTTTAAATGGGAAAAAAATGACTAACTTTCAATAGGGGCCCTGTGAATTTCCAGACATGTCTTTTCTATTGCTGCAGCTACCTAGCACCATTGCATAATTTCTAGCAGGCATTAAATGCATGTTTTTGGGAGGGAAGAAGCTCCTCCTTTATTTTCTACTCCAGTGAAGAAAGCGAGCAAGTGACATAAGCAGTAATTTCAATTTAGAAACCACTTTGTTCAACACAAATTATATCAAACAAAATAAACCATACCTAATTTTAACTTCTAAGAATAACCACTTATGCCACAAGATTTGATTTGTGTATTAGTTTTCATATTGCGTTTTGAATGAGTCATTCATATTAGTGGACGGCAGTGGAGCTGACATTTCAGAATCTGAATTCATCCTTTCTGTTTTTAGAATATACTGGTCTTATGACTGTCATGTGTTCAACCTCTTTATCATGTGTTCAACTTATTTGCATGCAGACGCAAAACAGAATCCTTATTTAATCAATAAAGAAATTGGCATAAAAATGTGCATTTTCTGATGGACTACAATATTCATGTCTTGGAATTGTTGGAAGAAAAAAAGCTAGATGACTTTTGTTTGCATAAAATGTAATACTTTTAAATTGGAAATTTCTAGCACAAGCAGAAACTTGCAGTCAGCACTAGTAATGAATTACAGCATTGCTCATGGTTTGGTTTAGTAAAAGGTTTAGTACTCTGGCCTGCAGTACCTTCTCCTAGGCTTATTTCATAAACCCCAGGTATCATGCTGTGCAGAAGAACCCTAGGGTACCTTTAACCTGTGTCATATTGGTGGTGTAGCATTTGCCCAGACCTGCAATTCGCTCTTCCATCCTGGTGCTGTGGCCTTGCCTCTTCTTGCTAACTGGTGTCGCTCTAAGGTGAGAGAGTAAGAGGTAAACCTAAAAATACATTAATCTCTGTCTGCATCTTCCACAGACCAATTTTCTCCTGTTGCTTTCCTTCTCGCAGCATGAAGTCTGGAGGCGGGAGGGAGGGAGTGGTTCTGCCTCTTAAAAAGAGTCCTTTTCTCTAACTCTCAGAATGGTCTCCATTCACTACCTTTTCTTTCCATTCAATTTTTTTTTGTTTTCTTTCTCACACTTTCTCTTTGTTGCTCTCTGTCTTAGTTGTAGGTGCTACTCACTTCCACTTAACAGTTCTGGCTGTTGTTTCCTGCTTGACTAGTTTTGAACTTTGTGGTTCCCTTGTGGGCTCTTCACTTTTACCTTCTTTGTAAAAAGAAAGAATTGCATTTGTACAATGCCTTTCACATCCTAAAGTGTTTACAGGCAATGTAGTACTTTTGAAGAGCAGTCACTGTTGTAATGTGGGAAATGTGGCAGCAAGCTCCCATAAATAGCAATGAAATAAATGACCAGATCATTGATTGAGGGATAAATGTTGACCAGGACACCGGGAGAATCGTGGCGCGGGATCTTTTACGACCACAGGTGGGCTGGTGGAGCCTCGGTTTAACAGCTCATTTGATAGACTGCACCTCTGACAGTACCGCACTCTATCAATACGGCACTGACGTGTCAGCCTAGATTATGTGTTCAAGTCTCTGAAGTGGGACTTGAACCCAGAATCTTCTGACTCTGAGGCGAGAGTGCTACCCACTGAGCCAAAGCTGACAGCTTAACAGTTGTTCTAAGAAAGTCAAAGATGAGAAAAAGCCAATTGATCCCTCAGATTGCATTTCAAGAATGAAGATTTTGAAGTCATTTTCTGCTATGCAGTATATTCATGTTGTCATGTGATACTACTTGTTTAATGTTCTAAAGAACGTACATTTATATAGCACCTTTATATTTCAGTTGTTTGAATGGTTGCCTATACAATGAATAGTATGTCTGAATGCAATTTTGTCTAAATGTGCTTGTTTTTGCATTAGGTGAAAGACAGAGGTCCTGAAGCCACTCGTCGTTTTTTCAACTGGTTCTATTGGTCGATTAATCTAGGTGCTCTTGTCGCATTGGGTGGCATTTCATATATTCAACAAAACTGTAGCTTTCTCCTTGGATATATTATCCCAACTGTTTGTATTGGGATCTCTTTCCTGATCTTTGCGTGTGGCAAGTCGGTCTTTGTCTCAAAGCCACCCGATGGCAGTTCCTTCTCCGACCTGTTCAAGATTCTTTTTTACTCCTGCTTTTTAAGGAAACCCAATAATGAAGAAAATACCAGGTAACCATGGCTTAATAATCATGAGTTTAAAAAAATTATATATTTGGGGGTATATTTGACAGCTAATGCATTTGTGCCACTAATGCATCCATCTAAATAATGTAATTGTCCCTTTCTGTTCTTGTTTTGTATTGCATATTACAACAACATCAACTTATATTAGTATAGTGTCTTTTTAACTTAGTGAAACGTCCCAAGGCGCTTCACAGGAGTATTATGAGATAACAAATTTGACACTGAGCTGCATAAGTAGAAATAAGTAGAAATTAAGGCTTGGTCAGAGGTATGTTTTAAAGAGCGTCTTGAAGGAGGAAAGAGGGGTGGAGAGGTTTAGGTAGGGAGTTCCATTGGGGCCTAGGTAATTATAATCAGGGATGCTCAAGAGGGCAGAATTAGAGGAGTGCAGACATCTCTGGGGTTGTGGGGCTGGAGGAGATTACAGAGGTAGGGAGGGGCGAGGCCATGGAGGGATTTGAAAATAAGGACGAGAATTTTGAAATCGAGGTGTTGCTTTAGCGGAAGCCAATATTGGTCAGCGAGCACAGGGGTGATGGGTGAACGGGACTTGGTGTGAGTTAGGACACGGGCAGCCGAGTTTTGGATCACCTCTAGTTTACGTAGGGTGATTTACATATTCCAATTTACATACTGGAACTATAGAAATCATGAATCTTAAAAAGCATGTGACTAACAGTGCTTAAAAAATTGTTTTTGCCTTCATTACTTTCATTGAGCAAGAAATGTATTTAATTAATTTTCAGTTGAAATAACCCTACAAAGTTAACCCTACAAACAGGGCACTTAGAAAATCATAATATGATTGGACAGAGTCAACATGTATTTATGAAAGGGAAATTGTGTTTGACAAATCTTAGTTTTTTGAGGTTGTAACTCATAGGATAGCTAAGGGGGATCCAGTGGATGTAGTATATTTGGATTTTCAAGAATCATTCAATAAGGTACCACACAAGACGTTATTACACAAAATTAGGGCTCTTGGGACTGGGGGTAATATATCAGCATGGATTGAGGATTGGTTAACTGACAAAGCAGAGAGTAGGAATAAACGGATCATTTTCAGGTTGGTAGGCTGTGACTAGTGGGATACCGCAAGAATCAGTGCTGGGGCCTCAGCTATTTACAATTTATATCAATGACTTAGATCCGAGTGTAATATATCCAAGTTTGCTGACAATACTAAACTAGATCGGAAAGTAAGTTGTGAGGAGGACACAAAGAGGCTGTAAAGGAATATAGACAGGTTAAGTGAGTGGGCAAGAGCATGACAGATTGAATATAATGTGAAGTTATCCACTTTGGTAGGGAAAATAGAAAAGCAGAATATTCTTTAAATGGTGAGAGACTAGGTAATGTTGGGGTTCAGAAGGACCTGGGTGTTCTTGTACACGAATCATAGAAAGTTAACATGCAGGTACAGCAAGCAATTAGGGAAGCAAATAGCATGTTGGCCTTTATTACAAAATGATTTGAGTATAAGAATAAAGATGTCTTGATGCAATTATATAGGGCCTTGGTGAGACCACGCCTGGAGTACTGTGTACAGTTTTGGTCTCCTTACCTAAGGAAGGATATACTTGCCTTAGAGGGAGTGCAATTAAGGTTCACCAGACTGATTCCTGGGATGGAGTGGGGGCGGGGGGGAATTGTCCTATAAAGAGAGATTGAGCACACTAGGCCTATATTCCTTAGAGTTTAGAAGAATGAGAGGTGATCTAATTGAAACATATACATTTTTTAAAGGGCTTGATTGGTTAGGTACTGGAAGGATGTTTCCTTTAGAACTGGGGGTCACAGTCCCAGGACGAGGTGTCGGCCTTTTAGGACTGAGATGAGAAGAAATTTCTTCACTCAAAGGCTTGTGAATCTTTGGAATTCTCTACCCCAGAGGGCTAGATGCGCAGTCATTAATATATTCAAGGCAGAGAGCGATAGATTTTTGGATACTAAGGTATTTCGAGATACTGCGGGAAAGTGGAGTTGAGGCAGAAGATCAGTCATGATCTTATTGAATGACAGAGTAGGCTGGAGTGACCTACTCCTGCTCTCCTATTATGTTGAAGTTCTAGTCAGACATTTTTCATTGCTGCACGTCTCTCATTACACTTCCTAATGAGCATTGAGAATATCTTTGAAAGTGCAGTGCACACTAAAGAGGCCATTTTGTACAGATTTATAAAACTCTAAATTTTATACTACTTGTACAATGCTATACAAATATCTTGCATTCATATAGAACCTTATGCCTCAACTGTTAGCAAATTTCACAAGGAAGATGTTTTTATAAACATTATTAATGCTGTATTGAACATCAAACTCTTATCCTATCCACTTTTAAGCTCTTCGACTGCATTTGCAGTTTAAATCTATCTATTTTCTACAAACAGTCATCAGGAGGCCACTCGCTTTGACTTGTTTTCATATTCTAATGTTGCATCTTGCCTCTCATTTACGGTGATATTACATACAGTCTGGGTCTAGGTATTGTATTTCTGAAAACTTTATGGATTTCTTTTGCATTAGCTGTAATTTCATGTTTTACTGGCTGGTTGCTCTAGTTTTAGCTTAATCTGAAGGCAGACCAGATTTTATTTGTCACTTTTATGAATAAAATTAATTATAAAATGTGTTTTTTTTATTGTCAGCCAGAGCAATGGGATCTACCCACCACCTATTAAACCAGGTTTCCTGGATCGTGCCAAGACTGTCTATGGTGGCCGATTTCAAGATAGCAAAGTGGAGGATGTGAAGGCCTTTGCCAAAATTATCCCAGTATTCCTGGCACTCATTCCTTACTGGACAGTTTACTTCCAGGTCTGATGTCATTTTGTATCCTATTAATGGACAAAATATTGTATTGTTTGCATTGTAAATTGTTCAGATATTCTAACTAAGTGAGAGCAGTAGGTCTGTCTTTCGTATTGAATTCTTTAATGCATTATATCTAAACAACAGTTTGAAACAGCATTGATGACTTTTGTGTTTGACGAAGGAGCATAGACCCCTATTTTCCATTTGCTGGATTTTTGGTGGCCACGCATGTTAACGTATGATTTTTTTTTCTGTGTACGTTTGCACCAGAAAAAAAAAAATGGGGACTTTCACCAAATAAATATTTTAATTTGGCGTAGCGCTCGCCGAAGTTAGTCTGCGCTAAAAACTCTCTGGGCATGTGCAAAAAGTTGAAGTTGCCAGGGTAACCAGAAATGCTGAAGTCTGCTCCCCCGAAAGGACTGCTACCCGCTCGCTGCCGAAAGGACCACTGCTTCCCCCGCCGGCTGGACCCGCGGCCACTGCTCCCTCCCCTGGACCCATGGCCACCGCTCCTCCTTGGCTGGACCCACTGCAGTCCCGGGCTGAATGGCTGTCCCACTCCCGAACTTCAACTCGCAGGGGCAGCGGGGACATTCGCCCCGGGGGGAGCAGTCCTTTCGGCCCAGGATTGCAATGGGTCCAGCGGGGGGAGGAGCAGTCCTATGGCCCGGAAATCATCTTCTCTTGGTCCAAAACGAATACCCTGTGGGGGTGGGGGGGGGAGGAAGAGGAAGAGTTTTTTATTTTCTATTATTGCCTCGCTCCTGTCCTCTTGTGCGCCGCGCCGATTCCTTAACTTAGCAGGTTTTTTTTGTGGTGCTTTTGGCCAGTGTGTGCTGCACTGAAAAAAATAGTGAATGGCCAAAATTGGTTAAAGGGCTAAAAACGGCGCGGAAATCACTTTTCAACCAAGAAATGTTGTGTACAAAAAAACGGTGCTGACAGTCGCCACCGGCATACAAACTTTGAGCAAATTTGCAAAATCATGATTGCTCAAAAAAAATCAGCAGCGCCAAAAAATCAGCACCCAGTGGTGGCGAAAATATTGCCCATGGTGTGTAACTAATTTTAAGTGTAACTAATTTTGAGGTTTTCTTTTTGCTTTATAGATGCAAACCACGTATGTTCTACAGAGTCTGCATCTACAGATCCCAACATTTTTTGGCGGTCATAATAATAGCAATGTTAGCAATTCGTTTGCAAGCTGCAATCATCACATGGTAAGATACAGTTAGAACTACTCCTGTCTAATACTGTTCAAAAAAATACCAATGAGTTTAGGATTATGGCTTTGAATGCAGGCTATATCCATTTTCAACAATGAGTGTCCAAGGCAGTTTCCGTATATAATTTTCTAAGTTGTGCTACTGAGTAGGGCCAGCACAGTTTATGCACAAACTGGGACTGATGCCCCATGCATTTGGAGAGGCCTCTAAAAGAGGAATTGTATCATGTGTGTCCATAGGCTATTGCATTTTTGGAGTGGAAGCCAGGGAAGCATAAGGAATAGAGGAGTTGCTAGCCTCCGAGATGGGGTGGGCATGTCCCAGGGAGAGGGTGGAATGAATGATGAAATAGTGTGCAAGTTTGAATTATTGAGCTCAAGTTTCGGCCTGAGTTGCTCCTATTCTTTTGGAGCAACTAGTTTAGAATGGAGCATCTTAGAAATTGCAATTCTCGGCATTTAGTTTGCTCCAGTTCTAGTCAGTTAGAATAATTTCATTTTAGAACAGATTTTTTTTTTCAAAAGGGGGCGCGTCCAGCCACTTACGCCCATTTTGCAAGTTTAGGCAGCGAAAACTTACTCCAAACTAACTTAGAATGGAGTAAGTGTAGATTTTTGTACGCTCAGAAAAACCTTGCCTACACTTAGAAATCAGGCGTAGGGAACGAGAGATGGGGGGGGGAATAAGTTTACAAACATTAAACACTTCACTTTTACAAATAAAGAGCCATCATCAATAATAAATGATAAATAAATCAACCAATAAATCAATCAAAAAACATTAAAAAATAAAATATAAAAAAATAAAAAATCAATCAATAAATAAAAAATTATTTCTACTCACCTACTGCAGCTCCGGGAGCCCTCCAACAGTGTGCTGGGACGGCCCTCCCCCCCCCCCCCCAGAATCTCTCTGTCTCTGTCAGTGTGTCTGTGTTTCTGACAGCGAGGAGAGGGGAGGGGAGGGGAGAGGAGAGGAGAGGAGAGGGAGGGGGGAGGAGAAAGAAGAGAGAGGGGGGAGGAGAAAGAAGAGAAGAGAAGGGGAGGGGGGGAGAGGGAGAGGCTGAACGGGTCAGGCCGCTGCTGCCGCCGACACTTCGGGCGGGGCCCGTCCCCAGCGAGATGCCGGCCGGGCCCCGCCGACGACATGGATGGAGAGAAGGGGGGGGGGAGAAGAGGGGGGTGGGGGGAAGGCTGAACGGGCCGGGCCGCCGCTGCCGACGACACTTCGGGCGGGGCCCGTCCCCAGTGAGATGCTGGGCAGGCTCCGCCAACGGCGGCCGGGGGGCAGAAGAGAAGAAGTGGGGGTGAGAAGAGAGTGGGGGGAAGGCTGAACGGGAGGGAGGTCCGAGTCCTGATCTTCGCCTTGTGAGCCCATTCGACCAGGGCTAGGGTCGGGCCCCTTCCACGCAGCCTCGGGGGCCTGGAGCTACTGCACATGCACGCACACTCTAGCGCGCATGTGCAGAGGTCCTGGCACTGTTTTCAGCGCCGGGACCTGGCTCCGCCCCCGACCCCTTGTGCTGCGCCGCGCCGAGCACGAAGACGTCCTGAGGAGACCGGAGAATCACAAAGTAAGTTTTTGGCGCCCTTTTTCTTCCAGAAAGTCGGCGCACCTTATCGAGATGCGTCGTTTTTCCAGAGGGCGGAAGCTTGTGCCCATTAAATTTATATAATAGTGTGTCAAAAAGCATCCAGAGAGTGTCCAATTTTGGCACTCTCACACAATGAGTCATGCAGAGGCCCTGGAAAAGGCTCAAAGGAGGGCCACTAGAATGATCCCAGTTTATAAGCCTTTAGTTATCATGATGGCCTTGAAGAGCCGAGTTTTTTTTTCTTGGGAAAAGCACAGTCTTGGACTGATGTAATGAAGTGTTTAAAATGATGAAGGGACTAGACTCTATGTGGGCAGATTCTTTGAACTGGATAGAGGGAAACTGAGGGGTCATGCATATAAGCTATCTACGCAGAGTCTTGGGTTAGAGGTCAGGAGCTTTTTCTTTACGCAGAGGGTTAATAACGCATTAGACAAGCTGCCGGCATGTATGGTGAGCACAAACTCGCTACAACAGTTCAAAAAGGAACTAGATTAGTTTCTTGATGTCACTAATATCACTGCGTACAAAAGATAGGTGAGAAGTCCGGAACTAATTTTGATTGCCTTAGGGAGTTGGAGAAATTTCCCATATTTCTTTCTCTGACTTGGTTTAGGATTATTTTTATTTAATTTATTACACCTCTCAGGAGATTACATGACTGCTGGTGAGAGGGCACAATGGGGATCATGTTGCCTATTGTACCATAACTGCTTGGAACAGACACAATGGCCCAGCCAATCTTTTCCTGTCTGTCTCTTTGTATATTCATATGTAAATAAACATGACTGCGAGAATGACTTTGAACATTTGATTGTGATGCCTTTTTAATCGTAGCTTTTCCCTACACTGAACTAATTCACATCATTCAGTTAAGGGCTCTTAATAATACATTATTTGAGCCAGGATTTTTTGCCTCATATAATTTGCACGTGTGATGGAGTGTGACAATTTCAATATTTATATCGTACAATTTTTATACAGGAAAATTTATAGGGCAGTAATTTATTGGGAGAGGGGAATGAGAGAATACTTTTATGAGAAAAATGGTTTAATTTCACCATTAGGTAGCTGACCTACCAGTTGAGGTTACCATTTCCTTACATTTTCCATGGACAGGTGAGGAAATGGGAAACTCATTGCTTAACCTGGGCTGTCAGCAACCTTGCTTAACAATCTCATGGTGCAGTTTTCAATTAAAAAAAATTCTATTCATATAGTTGAACGTTTCAATTTTAAACTGAAGATGAGGCTGTTTTACCTTGGTGTTTATTTAAAACTCAATCTTGTAATGCATCTAATCTATAGAAGGCTGTACATGTTCCTTCATCTATTACATAGTTAATGACACAAACTGTAGCATTAATGACTTGTGGACATTTGGGCTTTGTCTCTGCACAGACATAAACCTGTGAATAAAGCGCATCTTTGGAATAAGTTGAAATTTACCATGTGTTCCACAATCAACCCACCTTCAGTCTGTGGAATTCTGTGAATAATGAACACATTAAAAACAAAGTCCTTTAAACTCAACGAAATGATGTATTCAGCAAAACCTGGTGACATTCTGTGAACTTTTATGCATAAGTACTACACCGAGGAAGAGATTATTTGGAAGTGCTGATGCCGCCTTTCTAAAACCTATAGAACGGACGCGATTGCCGAGTGTTAAGAATCTTGTTGTTTTAATCTTTCATGATAACTTTGTTTACATAACCAAACTCCACTCTTCCCCTCTCACCCCCCCACCCCCCAAGTTCACTATCAAAACATTGTAACAGTATGCTTGTCTGTACAAATGGTATTGCTCCTTTCTCATCCCCTTCCTCCAGCACTCTTGAAGGAGCAGTTATGCATAGCTCCTCTAATTCTAATGCAGGACAATTAGACATTTTTAATATGCACAACGATCAGTAGTGCAATACCCGACATTAATCTAGTGCAAACTAATTTAGTATAATAAAATCTGGGCTGCCTCATTCATAATCAGGATGCGTTTGAAAGTAAGGTTTCTGACAACTTATTTGCTTTTAGTGCCATATACATTTTATTTTGGTTCTGTTTTAGGTCAGAAAATAATCTTCTGCCCCTTTTTTACATTTTTGTGTAAACATCTGATGTTTAGATGCATTTCAAATTGTTGCTTTTAGAAAATTATTTTCAGTATGAAATTATAGTATACTTATACTTATTCTCTCAACATTTGTTGTTAGTGTAATCATGCACTGTTGCAACACAGAAAAAGTGATCGTCAGGGACCAGTAAGGGAAGGGGTTAAAAACCCTCCATATATAGCTTAGTTTAGAGCAGCTATTACTTATTTGGGGCTCAATTTTCCCCAGTGATTTGCGCCGTTGTTTTGGGGCGCGCCGCTTTTTTTGGCCTAAATTTTAAGAATCCCAAGTTTCTCCAAACTTTGTGCACCAGCGTAACTCAGTTAGTTACGAATTTTTTAGGGTCGTTTTTTTTTGGTCATTGGGGCTGTAACCTGATGTTTGTGCCAGTTTTTCACAATTATGGAAGTTTGGCCAATTTAAATTTCTCCTAGGTCGGCGTATGTGACCACTCCCGAAAAACCTTCTGGGCACTTAATAGAAACCAGCGCACATTAAAAAAATCAGTGCAGAAAGACGCCATTGTTTTTGTGCGAAGTTTTGGAGGGAGTCAAGAACACACAAATATCCATCAACAAGCTTACATTTTTAAAACTTAAAACGCAGCAAATGAAAGTTTCATGTAATGGTTGTTAGTTTAAAAAAAATGAAAACACTGACACGCCATCACCAAACGTCTCCAAACCCGGCTCGAGGGTCGGCACTTTGGCTGGCAGAATCGGCCCCTCGCCCGGGCATGTGCTCGGGGCTTGGCTTGAAAAGAAGCCCGGGGGTGGGGGGAAGGAAAGAGGGTGGGGTCCATGGAAGGTGAACTGAAGGCATGAGAAGCCTACAACATGAATCGAATGAAGCCCGGGGAGTGGGGGGGGCTGTGGAAGGCGAACGGAATGCATGAGAAGCCTACACTACGCATCAAACGAAGCCCGGGGTGGGGGTAGGGGGGGGGTTCCCGATCATTGCGCCTGTTCAGACCTAGGTGTGGTCCATACTGAGGCGTTGACCTTGGGGAGAGAGAACAAAAAAACTTGTCCTGCCTGCCGTTTTGAGTTTCTTGCAAAGGTACAATTTAATCATGGGGGCATTACTGACAATGCCATACCTTGTGCAAGTCTTCTGCATGATGGTGCTGCGAAGGAGACAATTGATTCAACGTCATCACATGAGGAAGCTCCGAGCACGTAGGGTGATGGACAGGAGACCTTACCCATGTTGGGTATATTAAGACAGGCATTCGTATCTGCACCTGAGTGATGCAGACTGTGTCAGAAGGCTGCGTTTCTGCAAAGAAGTTGTAACCGAGATCTCTGAGTTAGTAAAAGCAGACCTGCAGCCTAGAAGTGTCAGGAGGTCTGCTTTGTCAGTAGAAGTGAAGGTTACAGCTGCATTTTCATTCTATGCATCTGGATCATTCCAGGCCACAACTGGGGATGTGTGTGCCATTTCTCAACATACAACACATATCTGCATTTGGCAGGTGACTGCTGCACTATATGCCCAGAGGAATGACTACATAAAGTTCCCCATGACAGGCAATGCGTGACAGGGCTGTGGGCTTCTCCAGGATTGCTGGCTTCCCAATGGTACAGGGCTGCATTGATTGTACCCACATCGCCTTGCGAGCACCTTTTGGAGGATTGTGAGATATACAGAAACAGAAAAAGCTTCCACTCCATTAATGTGCAGCTCGTGTGTGACGACCTGCATCGCATCATGTCAATCCATGCAAGATACCCTGGCAGCATCCATGATGCGTTCATCCTATGCGAGAGCGTTCTATCTGCCATGTTTCAGCAGCAGCCAGAAGGGCAGAGCTGGCTATTGGGAGACAAAGGGTATGGCCTCGCCACCTGGCTCATGACGCCCCTATGCGTCACCTGGACGGAAGCTGACTGGGAATACAACATGTTGCACATTGCGACGCGCAGCATAATAGAGAGGACTATTGGCATCTTGAAATAGCGTTTCCGATGCCTGGCCCATTCCGGAGGCCACTTGCAATACTGCCTTGAGATTGTTGGTCGGTTCACTGTTGTGTGCTGCATGCTGCATAACTTAGCCAGCAGATGGTAGCAGAAGACCCACCGAAGGTGAGAGTGGCTGATGATAATGAGGAAGATGCAGATGACTAGGACACCATACAACTACCTGAACCTGGAGCACAACGGCGGAGGAGGGCAGGCCATCGTGTCCCTCTAACGATTGCTCGAGCCTTGCGCCAGCAGTTCGTTCGTGAACACTTTGCTGCCTGAAGGCTCAGCGGCAACTATTCCACATGGACCATTTTTACTGTTTGGACCTGTTCCATAATGTTGTGTTATGTTAATGGAACAAATGATGGAAATGATTCTTGTTTACTTCAAAAAGTTGTTAATAATGGAACAAATAATGTAAATGATTCAGTTATAATGTAAAATATATTTTAATTCAAAAGTTTAACAAACACTTGTTTGTACTTAACTTTAGTAAAAATATTCTTGTATCAAACTTTAACATTTTCTGTTAAGATCACTTACAAACTTGTAAATTTACATAACTTACAAAAAACTTTTAATTTGAGAACAGTTACAACAGTAACAACAATAATAATAACAACAACAACGTCATGAAAAAAAAGGCTGCACCCATTTCTCCTCCACCTTATTCTAAGACTGCCTGCTGCGCTTGATCTTGTTGACTCCATCCCTGCCCGCAGGCGGTGGTGCAGCGTTTCTCGGGTTCGTACCAAGCTTATTCTTTCGAACATCTCTGGTAATGCGCACTTCTTGATGGGGGGTGGGGGGGTCAGTATATAATGTGGAGGGCCCGGCTTGGGCCTCTTCAGAGGCTGGTCTGGGGATTGGAGTGGGAGTGGCAGTTGATTCTGTCATCTGGGTGTGTTCCCTTATTGCAGCAGCTAACTCTGACATTCCCTCATGCCCTGACGGTGTGTCAGCTACCTGTGGCATGTCCTCCCTCATGTTCACCGACAGTGTATTGGCGACTTGTGACCTTCCTTCCCTCATGTGCACCAACATTATTTCGGCTGACTGAGACATTCCCTCCCTTATGTTCCTGGAAAGCGTTCCCATTTCTCGTAAGAGTGGTGTCACTTTTCCCGACAGTCCCGATTTCTCATCACCCACCCCAATGATGGTGTCCAGGAGTGATCGGGTAAGGTTGGTGCTCTACGCACTCATTGCCATCATATGAACCACATCTGTTACATCCTGCATCTCAGGAGAGTGTTGTCGAGCTCTCCTTCCCCTCCTCATCTCTGTGGCTCAGTGAATCCCACTGGGGCCCTCAGCATCGGACGGTGGAGCCTTAGGTGTGCCTTACTGCATCCCACTGGCACCTGCAGCCTTGCACAGTGGGACCCTGGGTGTGCCTCGCTGCACCCCACTGGGACCTGCAGCCTCGGACGGTGGGTACCTGGGTGTGCCTTGCTGCACCCTACTGTGGAATCCCCAGCCTCGGACGGTGGGAAACCATGGAATGTCCCACCAACCCTCAAACCACTCTGAAGCGGCTGGCACCTCAGTGGGCAGCACCTGGACCTCCTCCAGATTGAGTACAACAGTGGGATCTTCATCTATCCCCTCCCCCTCCTCCTCACCCCCATGCTCTTGGTCTGGAAGATGGAATTGGAAGATGTTCTCCTCTTCAGTCTCATCCACGTCTGAATCTTCTTCTGCATCGTCGGGGTTGGCATCAAGTTCTTCAAAATAGAACAGAACAGACAAATGGTTAGCAGCAGAGGAGGGGGTGGGGTGGGTGGCATGAGTAGGCTCACACAGCGCAGGCAGCAGGCTGACTTGAAGGACCATGATGAATGATAGCACATTGCATCAACCGAAACGTAGCCGACGGAGACATCACCATGAACCGAAGCGTGGCTAGCCCATTCAGTACTTAACACTTAGCAAAACCAGACTCTGGAATTTGCAGGACTTGCCCTCTCCCTCGAGTGTGGGCCCAACTTGTGCAGTGGTGATTGCTTTTCTCCAGACAGGATCCATCAAAGCAACGACCCTCTCTTCCAAGGATGTCTGGGTGCAGATATGTTGCGCCTCCTCCTGTTCGAGTTCTTTCTCATTTGTTGTGTGCTGCTTTCCTCTGCAAAGATGAACATATAACTTTTTAGAGAGGGTGTCTTGCTGCTGCATGGGACATATACAGCTGGTCACATTTACAATTGCAATGCCATTGAAAAATGAAAATATTACTTACACTAGCTACTTGACCAAGGTCCTGCCACTTTTTGCACTGGCCTCCAGACCTCGGGTGGTTACCATTGCACAGCAATCTTGTGCAAGTTGCTTCCAGCGTTTCTTCTTTTCTTTTGGTGAAACGTTTATGTGACCTCTGCTGGTGTCCAGCTCGTGCCATCTGGCCTCAATCACAGTAACTAGTGCCTCCACTTCATCCTGTAAGAAATTCTTGGTCCTTGCGCCACATTGCATCTTGTATTGCAGCTCCGATTTTTCCAATGAGAATTAAAGTTCTTACACACAACTGGCTCTTTAAAAATGGCAGAATACAGACCGGGAGCTGTACTAGGCATGCGTGCCCATAGGAATCATGTTAAAAACGTCCCTTTTTTTCCTGCGTACGCACAGAAGGAGCGACATCATATTTTTCAGCGCAGATATTAGGCTCCACCCCCCCCCCCCCCCCCCCCGAGGCTACAGGACGTTTGGCATCAATTTCAAAAAATAAAACTGGAAACTTGTTACTTTTTGGGGCAATAGTTAGAGCCAAGAAAAACAGGCGTAACTCTGGCAATACGCCAAAAAACGGCATTGGGGAAAATTGAGCCCTTAATAACTACTATAATACCTGTCATTGATACATTGTTCATTTTATTGTTTTGGTGTTCAATAAATATTTTTGGCTTTTAAAACCCAAGACACAAGTTCCAGTGTAGTTGTTCTCCTGACAGTTTTGCCATCATCACCACCGCAAAATCTGGGCCTAGTATCTTGGTTCAGATTTATTGTGGTAAAGAAGGAAAGTTGCAAATGAGTTTACTATTTTCTTCAGTTTTGGTCCTTGCTATGAAACTGCACCCGAAACAGATGGGGACAATCTGCTTTTGTGATGCTGGGAGTACAAAGTTAGTTAGTGAATTTCCCCTCAAACAAACTTTTGGAAAGAAATATAATGTTGTACTTTATGGGGCTGAAATTGGTGGCCTTACCGCCCACTGCCGCCAAAATTTTTCGCCGCTCTCCCCTCGGTGACAGATTCTTCTAGGTCTGCCGCCGGAGGGAGGGAGTACTGCTGGTAACCTCCCGCTGGTGCGTAAGTGGCCCCCCGCCCGCCGAGCTGGCAGATTCCTCCAGGCAGGAGTCGGCAGCAGCAGGGGGAAAGACTGCTGCGTGAGCAGGTCTAACCCTGACGGTGAGTAAGAAGACCTGCAAAAAAAGGTTAGTGAACTTTTAATTTTTTTTTTCCCAACTCCCGCCCGCTGCCACTTAGATTGACGGTGTAAGTCGTTATTTTGCCGCCAGACGGTACTGCCAACTCTTTTTTTTTTTAGAATAATCTTCCTGGCAAAGTACCGCCCGGTCTCTCGGCGGTCCTTTGGGCGGGCCTGGGCTTTGACCAAGTTCGGGCCTTATATTTCTAATCATGAAGGAAACACAGAAGGAATTGTGAAGCAAAGCTTTTACCAAGACATTTAAATGTTTTGAACAGGGAGTCATAACCTGATGTGTGTGCTTTAAATAATACAGATCAGATCAATGCAGACTTCTTTATTCTGTGAGACTTTTTTCATTTCTGCAAAAGCATATTTTCAAAATAATGTGGATATTTGATATTGTAGCTGGTAGTGATAGCCTGACCTCATGAAATTTCTTTCAGGTAGGTAGATAGAAGGATATGCCAAAAAAACGAATAAAGAGCTAATGAAATACGACTGAATACTTAGATGGTAGTCCTTACTGACATCACTTAGCTGTCTATTTAATGTGTGAAAATGATAACATTTTAAGACTTGCTGTTAGGCCAGTTAAAATCTTTTAACCCTTGAGATGATAAATAACAATATGATGGCTTACTAACTACACCACAAACTCTGTTCCCTCGCCACTGACTCCATCCCTCCCTAACATCTGTCTGAGGCTGAACCAGACTGTTTGCAACCTTGGTGTCATATTTGATACTGAAATGAGCTTTCAACCACATATCCGCAGCATAACTAAGACCGCTTATTTCTAACTCTAACGTCGCCCATCTCCACCCTTGCCTCAACTGATTTGCTGCTGAAGCTGTCATCCATGTTTTTGTTGCCTCTAAACTTGCCTATTCCAACACACTCCTGGCTGGCCTCCCACATTCTATCCTATGTAAACTAGAGGTGTCCATGTCCAAACTCTCGCACTATGTCCCGCTCACCCATCACCTCGAAGCTCGCTGACCTACATTGGCTCCTGTTTAAGCAAAGCCTCGATTTCAAAATGCTCATCCTTGTTTTCAAATCCCTCCATTGTCTCGCCCCTCCCTATATCTTTAATCTCCTCCAGCCCCACAACACTGCCCCCCCCCCCCCCCACTGAAGATGTCTGCGCTCCTTTTGAGCATCCCTGATTATAATTGCGCAACCATTTGGGGCCGTGCTTTCAGTTGCCTAGCTTTGGAATTCCCTCCCTAAACCTCTCCGCCTCTCTTGCCTCTCTTTCCTCCTTCAAGGCACTCCTTAAAACCTACCTCTTTGACCAAGCTTTTGGCCACCTGCGATAACTTCTCCTTATGTGGCTTGGTGTCACATTTTTTGTCTGATAATAGTCCTGTGAAGCATCTTGGGACTATATAAATTCAAGTTATTGTTGTTGTGCTAGCAATTGGCTTTTAAGCTATTCTCACAGGTTGTGCAATTGGTTGAATGTATCCTTTGTTTGCATGTTTCTAGCTATCTTGATGATTTCTTTATTCACGCAATTATTAGATTCTCAACAAAACAGCCAACAATTTAAAAATACTAATACTTTTTACACTAAATGTTATATTCGCGTATAACTTTAGCATGTTACAACCTCAGTTTAAGGCATAGTGTGAAACCTAGGAAGTGCATTTGCAATCATTTACCATTTTTAATTCCAATTCAGCACAGAAGAGAAAGTTCCACTCGTGTATGATTGGCAGTTAAATGAGCATAGAGGACTGACCATGGGTCACTGCCCACTCTTTTAGACCTTGGAATGGTACACGACAGACTGGTTAGGAGTGTAGCAAAACTGATTTAAAAATGTGGAAAGTAATATGCCGTTTAACAGTTCATATAGCTCTGAATGCTCAGTCAGCTAAGACATATTCTGAAATGGTTCTGGCTCATTTACTTTCAAAGATTTTAAATAGAAAGAGCCAAACCCAAGAAGGTTTATATTGACCAGGAGTGGATTTTCTCTGAAACCTACCAAACACTGCTCCAATGTTCCATCACTGTGAATTTGTTGAATGCTGAAGTAGGTCTTTTGTGTATTCCTGGAGTAGGGATGCAAAGCTTTACTTTCATATCCCTATATTGGTCTTTCGCTCCGATCCCCTCCCCTAAAATATGAGCCTTTCTGATTGTATATGATAAAATTTCACCAGCCCACTATCATGTGTTATTGTCTTGAAATGCATTCTTTCCAAGTGTGTAGACAGGAAGCTAAATTAATAAATTTACATGACTTAACGGAGTTAAATCATCTATTTGTTTAATGGGAAATACCTTGTATCTATTGCAGGAATACAAAAATGCATATATATTATATACACTAACTGCATTTTGGGTTTGGATGTACTTGTTTTAATCTGTACCTATTCAGTTATTGGAAAAAGTGCAGAGAAGGGTTACGTGGTTGATTCCAGAATTAAGGGAATGACTTATGGGGAAAGATTGGCTAGCTTGGTGTTTGTTTCTTAAAAAGAGAAAACGTAGAGGCCATATTTAAGTGCTCAAAATGAAGACTGATTTGGACAAACTGGATCCAGGTAAACTTTTTTGCTGTGTACAGAATTAAAGCACAAGCGGTCATAGTTTCAAACTGAGGGCAACAAACGGAAATAGGAAATGCAGCTTTTCTTCCTCCTCCTCCTCACAGGGTCCTGGGTTCACTCTCACTCTCAGGAAATAGGAAATGCAGGAATAAGTATGCGGCACAGGTGGTGGAACAAGAAACCTTTAATGGGCTTAAAGAGAAACTAGTTAAACTGAATTAAGGGTTATTAGAAATGCACCCAGGGAATACTGTGGATAGGTGGGCGAGATGGAATGACTGTCTTCTCCTGCCTGAAGCTATATTATGTTACTGATAACACAACCTATACAGTAATGTTGAATGTCCAGAAATGGTAAAAGTGTTCAACATTGAATGCTTCCTATAAAATGCCCTGCATGTAGAATTCTGAAAATTGTATAACTCCACTTCTGCAGGTGTGATAGAGTCCTGATACCAAGAGGAATAATCTGGTGCGACTATTAAAAGCATACTTCCCCAAGCGTGACTATTAAAAAACATACTTCCCTTTTTATATTAAATTTCATTCTCTGTTTCTTAATGTTCTTGAGCACATGACCTTTTTTCTTCCTTCCTCTTTTCCAAATTTGTGCTTTAGAATCTGATTTACAATTACATCAGCAACATTAAAACTAGTGATACTGGTTTGACTTGAGTGTTAGGTTTATTGGAGAGCTTTTATTGTTTCTGCATTTTGTGACTCGTCTATCTCCCTTGGTGGCATGCAATATTCTACACTATTAGGACAGATAAACAGACCTTTCCTCAAATGGCCACTCTTCATGTATGTGTTGGCAAGGTTTCACTCCTGAGGCTGGTCCTGTCCTTGCCTGTTACCTACAATCAAAGCTTCCAATAAAAGTTACCAGATAGTAATCTGGAGTTGGCTTCCCCATCGCAAGCTGCTCGGCCTAATTCTACTATCCTTATTGCCGTCATGGGTGAATGAGCTAATTGAGCACATTTGAAAGATCAAAACAAACATCTTCCTACTCTGTATGGCTCTGTTCCAAAGCGAGCCAGATTGTTATTTAATAGAATATACCACCTGATGTGGAAAAATACATTTCACTCCATAAGGAAGACTTGGCTTACACTTGACATAGCCACTTGTGAGTTAAGACTGATACTTACTTAAAAAGTCAGTAAAAATATATAGGGCTGAATTTTCGCCACTGTTCTGCACCGTTTTTTTGGCATACGCTGTCTTTTTTTGGAGCAGACTAAAACCTGCAAATTTCGCCAAAGTTTCTGCGCCATTCTAAAGTACTTGCATCTGAATTTTTTAGTTCTCCATTTTTTGACGTCACTGGGGGCGGAACCTGCCGGGTGCGCCATTTCTGCCCATTTGTGCCAAGAAGGATTTTTTTCAAAAACGGCGCAGTGCACCGTTCTGAAAAACCTTACCTACACTTAAGAAAATCGGTGCCGAGAAGACGCCATTGTTTTAGTGGAGCTGAAGACATGGCATCGGGGGTGAGGGGACCATTCTGCTCGAGATAGCAGCAGCACTGGGGTGGTGGGGGATAGCAGTGGCACCGGAGGCATGCGCAGACCAGGGTGTGGTCCATGGACTAAGGCGTCAACCTTTTGCAGTGAGTGGGAAGGTGTGAGTGCTTTCTGAGTTATTTTAATTTCGTTTGCAAAAAGACGGAGAGGAGGCCTTACCTGCATTGGGTGTACAGGGAGAGGCGCTTATACCTGCACCTGAGTGAGGTAGACTGCATTCGCAGGCTGCGCTTTCAGAAGGAGGTGATCACAGAGATCTGCCAACTTATCAGGGCAGACCTACAGCCTAGAAGCAGGAGGAGGACTGCACTACCCATAGAGATCAAGGTGACTGCAGCACTTGCCTTCTATGCCTCCGGCTCATTCCAGGCTTCAACTGGGAACGTATGCTATATCTCACAGCTTGTTGCATAGCTGCAGTCGACAGGTGACTACTGCACTGTATGCCCGCAGGGACAACTACATCAAGTTCCCCATGACCTCCCAGGCAATGCGTGACAGGGGCTATGGGCTTCCCCAAGGTACAGGGTGCGATTGACTGTACGCACATTGGCTTGCGAGCACCTTTGCACGATTCAGAGGTTTACAGGAACAGGAAGGGGTTCCAATTGCTAAATGTCCAGCTGGTCTGCAATGATGTGCATCAGATCATAGCAGTCGATGCCAGATACCCAAGGAGCACCCATGATGCTTTCATCTTACGTGAGAGCGTTATATGTGCCATTTTTCAGCAGCAGCCAGAAGGGCAGAGCTAGCTGCTGGGGGACACAGGTTATGGGCTCGCCATCTGGCTCATGACCAACCCCCCCCCCCACCCCACCCCCACAATACCTGGAAAGAAACCGAGGGTCGGTTCAACATGTCCCACATAACCACACGCAGGACAATTGGAATACTAAAGCACATTTCTGATGCCTGGACAATAATGGAGGCTACCTGCAATATGCCGCTGAGATGGTTGGTCAGTTCACTGTTGTGTGCTGCATGCTGCACAACTTAGCCATGATGCAACAAGCACTGGAAGTTGAAGAACAACCTCCGGGAAGGAGATTAGGAGGACGAGCAGGAGCAGCAGCAGCAGCGGGAGGAAGCCAAGCCACCATCTCGGCCCGCAAGATAACAGCAGAGGAGGGGGGCCCTCGTGCACCTATAGCCATTGCAAAGAGCCTTGCATCAGCGGTTAATCCTTGAAGGCTTTGCTGCATGAAGGCTGAGCGGGACGTTTGATTATTCACCATGTTGACAGTTGTGTTCATTTAAAGAATAATGTTCATGATTCTGGTTTAATTGAGAAAAGAATTATGTTTATTAAACATTTTTACAATTGTACGTAACTTTAATTAAAATATTTTTGTTACAAACGTTAAACTTTTCCATTAAGATCACTTACAAATGTTAAGCTTTTCAAGTTACATTCCTTAAAAACTTTAAACTTTGCAATTAAGATCAGTTAAATAGCAATAACATAAGAACAGTAACAACAATAACAACAGCAGCAAACAAACTTTAGCTGCAGCCCTCTCTCCTCCCCCTTATTCTAAGACCGCCCATCGCGCTTACCCTTTCTGCCTCTACACTTGGCCGATGGCGCAGGCCTTCTCCCACTGGAGCCAAGCTGCTTTTTTCAAGCATCTCTGGAACAGCGCATTTCTTGTTGGTGGGTGTAGGCAGACCTAAGAGATGGCATTGTGGAAGGCCAGATCAACCATGATCTTTTTGAATGGCGGAGCAGGCTCGGAGGGGCTAGATGGCCTACTCCTGTTCCTAATTCTTATCTTATCCTATCTTATCTCTTCAGCCTCTTCCTCGGGCTGTGGATGAACCGGCACACTACCTAAGGTTGGTCTGTTGATTGGAGTGTGAGTGGCAGCAGTTGATTCCGCATTCACCGCTGGGCAATGACTGCCTGGGCGTGTTCCCTTATTGCAGCAGATACCTTCGACATTCCCTCCCTAATTTGCCCCGACAGCGTTCTCATTTCTCCCGAGAGTGTTGTTACTTCTGACGACAATCCCGCTATCCCATCACCCACCCCACCAATGGTGTCCAGGAGTGATTGGGTAAGCTCAGTGCTCTCCCCACTCATTGCCATGAGCTGAACCACGTCTGTTGGATCCTGCATTTCAGGAGAGCGTTGTCGAGCTCTCTTTACCCTCCTCACCCTGGGTGTGGCTCGCTGCAACCCACTGGGACCCGCAACCTCGGACTGTGGGACATCGTGAAATGTCCCGTCGGTCGTAGCAGTCTGGAAAGGGCTTGGCACATCCCTGTGCAGCACCACCTCCTCCAGATTCAGTGTCACAGTCTCAATATTGGGGCTTTCCTGTTTCCCCTGATCCTCCTGATCATCCTCGTCCTGATCTTCCTGTGGAAGTTCTGCATTAAAGACTGGTCAGGCTCCTCATGAATGATTGTTCTTCTGCGGCAGGGGGTTGTGCTTCCTCAGGGATGGACGCAACTTCTGCAAAATATAACCGAGCAGACGATCGGTTAGCAGCAGGGGAGGGGACAGGGGGGCATGAGTAGGCTCACACAACGTAGGCTCATTTGAAGAACCACAATGAATGATAGCACAATGCATAAACTGAAACGTAGCTGACGAAGAGAACATCCCATAAACCGAAGTGTGGCTAGCCAACGCAGTACTTAACATTTAGCCAAGCTAGACTGTGGAATTTGCAGGGCTTGCCCTCTCTAAGCTGGGCCCAGCTTGTGCACCGGTTGTTAACCTTCTAGAGCCAGCGACCCTCACTTCCAGGGATGTCAGTGGGTGCACATTTGCCGAACCTCCTCCAGTTCATGTTCACACTCTTCAGTGTCATCTTTCTCTGTGAAGATGAACACAGAATTTTTTAAGAGAAGGGGTCTGCTGTGGTGGCACACACAGATGGTCACATTTACAATTGTAATTCCAGTGCATAAATGAGTATATTACTTACACAAACTATTTGGCCAAGGTCCTGACACTTTTTGCACTACCTACCAGTCCTCTGGGTAATCACTGCAGAGAAATCATCTTCAACTTTGTCCCAACGTTTGTTCATTTCATTTGGCTTTAGTTTAACTGGACCTTTGTTCTGAAGCTCATGCCATCTGCTCTCAATGATAGAAACCAGGGCCTCCGTTTCATCTGGTAGAAAATTCCTGGTCTTTGTCCCATGATCCATACTATGGGCCCAAAATTCCACATGGACTTTTTTGGGCGCAGTTGTAGAGGTACATCCGATTTTTTTTTTAATGGCCGACTGCGCCAAAAAAAAGTTCTAAGTTTCACCGGAATAAACTTTGAATTTGGAGCGACGCAGATTGTCCCATGATGCAGTTCTGATTTTTCTACTCACAAGCAGCTCCGAAAGTGCACGAGCACACCCCTCACATGGAAAGCGGGAATTTTTTTTGGGTGCTATTCAGCCCGGGATAGGAGCGGCTGAGGGGCTCTACAATTGCTTATGTCTTACTACACCTTGTATGTTTCACTTTCCAACCTCAGCCTTTCAGTGTGTCCCTCATTACCCTGGCAACCTCAGTTTTTGGCGCCGACCTTAAGCTCCACCCACAGAGCTTAAGGACGATCAGCGCCGCTCCAAATTCAAAGTTTATTCCGGCGAAACTTAGAACTTTTTTTGGCGCAGTCGGCCATTAAAAAATCGGATGTACCTCTACAAATGCGCCAAAAAATGTCCACGTGGAATTTTGGGCCCATAGTATGTCGATCAGCTAAAAGGCACTATAGTATTCAGATGTGGCCTTTAGTTGAAATTGGAAGGGTAGTGAGCTATTTAATGGAACTGAACTAAACAGAAAGGGGATGGGAGTGTCATACCAGTTTTATTGAGAAGATCGATAAAAGTGAAAAGTCTGATTATGTTTGAAGATATTCTCAATGAGGCAGTGAAAAGACATCAAACGGCTTTGAAAATAATTAGTGAGTAAAGCAGCAAATCTGAAATAAAAAGACAATCCAGGAAATGCACAACAGGCTGGCAATATGCAAAATGTGAAAAGACAGACCCGCACTCCGAATGCAAACCCCTACCGGAACTGTGTTCTCTCACCTGCAATGTCAAACCATCACTTCCCCCACCCCAAGATACCGACTGACCTGCTGTGCATCTTCAGCCCCAGTCGCTAATAATGTTTGAGAGATAGCCACGGTTGGAAGTCGCTAAAGATTATGTTCAGACCAGAGGGCTGCAGGGTGCCTGAAAAAGATAAGATATTGTTCCTGGAGCAATAGAAGTATCAGTGATTCAAACAACATAAATAAAACCAACTGCAAATGCTCAATCTGAAATAAAGTAGAAGATACTATAAATACACATGCGCATCTAAAAAGAGCAAAGGCAGGTTAATATTTTGGATCTGCACCTTTTCTTAGAACCATAAAATGAAAGTGAGAGCTAAACAAAGCAAAAAAGTGGATGATGAAAAGAGGAACTGTTTTATTCATAGACATTTACAACACAGAAGGAGGCCATTATTGCTTTTGTTAATGCTTCCACCTATAAATAAACTTTCTTCTCTCAGTTGGGTCATCTGATGAAGGGTTCATTACTGGATGTTTTTCTGGCAGATGGTGGTAATTTGAATATATTGCGGACACAATGGGCCAAAATGGCTGCCTTCCATCATGTAAATTTCTATGTTTCTATGATCAATATTTTGAAAGGGTCCAGAGTTCTTTCAGTTCACAAGCATATTATTGGATAATTTTAATACATGCTTTAACATGCACTGGATGGTGCAGTGCATTACAACACTACTCTTCTCTCTTTGATTAAGTGTCTTGCTTCCTGGTCCCTACTGAGCATTAGTCCTTCGCAGAAATTCCGTACATTTGTTGTGTTGGCGTTGCTCAGAATACATGGATGGCTGAGAGAGCTAGAATGTTGCACTCGTGCAATAGGAAGTACTGCTCTGAGCATGGACTCAATGGTACAGAGTAAAGGGAACAATAACTGACCTGGAAGTATTTTATGTTGAAACTATGCCCAATATTGGAAAAGCGATCTTTTCCATAGCATGGATGGATCATTTATTTTAATATCAGTCCCTTTCTCCTCCCCCAATAAAATCAATTACAATGATGCTGCTGCTTTACAAAGTGCTGTGTAACACTGTTTTATATAATTTACTAAAACAAACTGCAGTGCTTTCTTTCAGTTTCCTTCTTTTAGAGAGGAACTGAAAGAAGGCCAAGTGAGTGGGCAAAAATTTGTCAGATGGAGTATAATGTTTGGAAAGTGTGAGGTCATGCACTTTGGCAGAAAAAAAATCAAAGACCAAGTTATTATTTAAATGGAGAAAGATTGCAAAGTGCTGCAGAACAGCAGGACCTGGGGGTACTTGTGCATGAAACACAAAAGGTTAGTATGCAGGTACAGCAAGTGATCAGGAAGGCCAATGGAATCTTGGCCTTTATTGCAAAGGGGATGGAATACAAAAGTAGGGAAGTCTGGCTACAGTTGTACAAGGTATTGGTGAGGCCACACCTGGAATACTGCGTGCAGTTTTGGTTTCCATATTTACGAAAGGATATACTTGCTTTGGAGGCAGTTCAGAGAAGGTTCACAAGGTTGATTCCGGAGATGAGGGGGTTGACTTATGAGGAAAGGTTGAGTAGGTTGAGCCTCTACTCATTGGAATTCAGAAGGATGAGAGGTGATAACGTATAAGATTATGAGAGGGCTTGACAGGGTGGATGCAGAGAGGATGTTTCCACTGATAGGGGGGACTAGAACTAGGGGGTATAATCTTAGAATAAGGGGCGCCCATTTAAAACTTGAGATGAGGAGAAATTTCTTCTGAGGGTTGTGGATCTGTGGAATTTGCTGCCTCAGAGAGCTGTGGAAGCTGGGACATTGAATAAATTTAAGGCAGAAATAGACAGTTTCTTAAACAATAAGGGAATACGGGGTTATGGAGAGCGGGCAGGGAAGTGGACCTGAGTCCATGATTGGATCAGCTATGATCATATTAAATGGCCGATCAGGCTTGAGGGGCTGTATGGCCTTCTCCTGCTATTTCTTATGTTTTTATTAGGATGTGTGATAAACTAATAGGTTTTAAGTGACAGCTGCAGCTATTTAAGGTACAGTATTATGAAGAGGCTCCTGATCCACTTTTGCTTCATGTTTTCAATGCAATGTTGATAAATGGTATATTGCTTTAAATAAATACTACATTTTTATTTATTTTGTAATTCCAACTTATTTCTTTCAACTGTAGACAGCAGGCAATAGATTAAACCCTGGCCTATAAATACTGTTCTAGAAATCAATTACTGACCTCATTTTCAGTCAACAGAGAGTACATACAAAGTCTGGTTCCTTTTGGGATGGTTTTGATAACCCAAAAACTCCATGTAAGTAAATAGTTTTTAATAGTACTGCGAATATTCAAGCCAAGTTGAAAAGGGTGGGGGGGGAGATTCCAAAAGCGGAACACATCAAGGAAATTTATTTGCAGACGGTTGAAGTTATTTGTGCAGGAGCTCAAAGCAAATTGAAGTGGAAATTGGTTAAGTTGAAGTACTGAAACACATTTGTTTACATGTGACATCAGTTGTTTAAGAGTACAAAATAAATTAAGGTGGGACTGTTGTTAAAGTGCGCTGTAAAAGGATTGATTAATAAACAATTTTGCTGACCTGATGTCTTTTTGGTCCCTGAAGAAAAATGGGACTTGAAACATTTCAAGTTTAACTAAACTTAAAGGACTTGAATTGGAGAAACATTGTTGGAGATTTTGTAACCTAAATATAGGATTTTGGAGCATATTATTGATGAGTTTATTTTAGAAATAGAAAAACCCTTTGTAAATGAAATTATATGACAAATGTATTTAAAACTGATGTTCAAAGATAATTTATTGTGTATTTCAGAAATCTTGAAAATTGTCATAAATTAAGTGCTTGGTGTCTGGAGGTCCCATGAAAAATGAGGCCTTGGAAGGAGCACCTCTATCTTGCCGATTTGGCTATAATACTACAGAACTATATTTGCAGTTGATATGGTGAAACAACTTTTATTATTTTTCTGTTGCCATATGAATACTGTGTACTGTGAAAACACTACAGAATGTAACATAGTGGACACTAGTTCACCAGTAATATGTAAGTATTGGTAATGCTTGCATTGATCTGGTACTGTTGTAGCATAACTGATAGAACAGCTGCAGGTGTGGTTAGAAACCAGGGGCCCAAGTTTCCACACGCGCCTAGAACGGCGCAGTCCCGACCTGGACGCCCGTTTTTCGCGCCACAAAGTGCGCCTAAAAAAATCCTCGGTATTCTCCACCTATTTGCAGGTCCTCTGGCCCTCGGCACAGCCAGCACGAGCTGTGGGGGGGGCGGAGCCAGGTCCCTGCGCTGAGAACAGTGCCGGGACCTTTGCACATGTGCGCTACAGTGGGCACGCGAGTGCAGTAGCTCCATGCAGTATGTGTGGGAGGGGCCCGAAGCACGCAGCCCCTAGCCCTGGCTGAATGGCCTCACGGGCTGCGTGAATAAGGCTCCTCCCACGGCCAGCTCCTGCTCCCCCCCCACCCACCCCCCCGACCAGACCCGACACTCGCTCCCCGCACCCCCCCTGCCTCTGGACCAGACCCGACACCCGCTCCCTGCCTCCAGACCAGACCCGACACCCGCGCCCCCCCCCCCCCGCTTCCAGACCAGACCCGACACCCGCTCCCTGCCTCCAGACCAGACCCGACACCCGCGCCCCCCCCCCCCGCTTCCGGACCAGACCCGACACCCGCTCCCCCCCCACCCCGGCCCCCAGACCAGACCCGACACCCGCTCCCGGACTGGATCCGACCTGACCTCCCCTCCCCCCCCCCCTCCCTCCCTCTTTCTCGCTCCCTCTTTCTCTCTCTTTCCCCCCCCCCTTCCTCCCCCCTCTCCCTCCCTCTCTCTTTCCCCCCCCCCCCCATCTCTTTCCCTCTCTTCCCCCCCCCCCCCCCCCCGCTCTCTCTCCCTCTCTCTCTCTCTCTCTCTTCCCCCCCCCCCCCCCGACCCGAACCGAACCTCCCCGACCCGACCCGACCCAACCCAACGCCACCTACCTATAAATCTGGTGCTGGAGACGGGCCCTACCCGAAGTCTCGCGCCAGCCCATTCAGCCTTCGGTCCTGAAAGGCCTGCCTGAAGCACTTTCACACAGGTAGGAAGATGGTTTATTTAATCTTTTCTTTGCTTATAAATGTTTATTCAGGTTGGATTTATTTGTATAATATTTGTATAAGTATAAATAAGGATTTATTATAGAATTTAATGACTTCCCTTCCCTCCCCCCCCCACCTCGTTCTGGACGCCTAATTTGTAACCTGCGCCTGATTTTTTAATGTGTAGAACAGGTTTTTTCAGTTCTACAAAAATCTTCACTTGCTCCATTCTACTTTAGTTTGGAGTACGTTTTCACTGTGGAAACTTTCAAATCAGGCGTCAGTGGCCGGACACGCCCCCTTTTGAAGAAAAAATTCTGTTCCAAAGTAGAACTGTTCTACCTGACTAGAACTGCAGAAAAAAAAATGTGGAGAATTGCGATTTCTAAGATAGTCCGTTCTCCACCAGTTGCTCCTAAAAAATCAGGCGCAAATCATGTGGAAACTTGGGCCCCAGGTTTTTCGTATTTTTATAAACTCCTATTATTTATTACTTTTTTTGCTAACCTGGCGGTGCAATTTTCCTCCTGTATTTAAGGAAGCTTGTGTTACTAACTTTTGAGCAGAAGTCGGAATCCCACAGAATACTGACTAAAAATGAAATCTTTAGACATTGCTCCAAAACACTTAAATAGTGAAGCGTTTTTTTTAACTGAAGAATACAAGTAAAAGGCCAAAGCCACCCATGCAGTTGAAAGGATAGGATGGAAGACCAAATAAATTGGGAATTAGTGGTTAGGTGATATCAAGCTTGGGTTACAGATAGCACCCTGCCATTTTAGTCAGTGTTTTTGATGTTTTATGATGTAGGGATTTTTTATAATTCAAAAGCTCTCTATTTGTGGCAGTAATGCTAAACAAAACTTTTATCGCATAATTCTCCTGTGAAGTGTCTTGGGATGTTTCACTACGTTAAAGGTGCTATATAAATATATGTTGTTTAGTTGTAAAAAGGGAATGTAAAATATTGCATTTCAATATTTTGTATTGCAGTTGCTATTTTAAGTATTGCCTTAAGGCTGAAAGAATATTGCAACTGCTTGCTATGTTAACATGGCACAAAGCAGTAGCTTGCGACACACTATTCAGTCCAGGTAAAGGAAAGATGGCAGGAGATGGAAGTTTAGTTCTGCTACCCCAGATATTGTTTACCAGTGCTCCTTGACTTAGGTGAAACTGGACCAAGGGGTTTTCATCCATGCTAAGTAGCATAGTCACTTTTTTGCCAAATATACTGAAGACAACTAGCATGGCGTTTCAACAACCTATCTGCTTTTTAAAAAAAAAAGCAAGAGCTTGGCTGTGTTTGATTTATACACCATATAAACCTTCATATATTTGTTTGCAGCCTCAAGTGGGACAAAGCAAGTAATTAAACTGCAGTACACCGATCGAACTTGAATATTTTGTCTTGGGATTTGAATATGTTTGACTGTGAGACAAGAAACATCTATTGCTATATCTTTGACGGCATGTAATCCTTGTGCATAAATAGTATTGGAAGTGGTAAAAGAGCCCAAGAGTAAACTTACAGTAGATCTGACTATGTATAACTTGATAGATACTAAATTAAATCTGTAGAAGCATACAAAAGCCCCAGGATATGAGGGATGAATTTGTCAGGAAAGATAATGTAATAAATTAAACTTTTCAAAAAATGTCTTGTGATATTTAAGGAGTCGACAGCAGTTTCAATAGATGCGTTATTTTTTTCTTTTTTAAAAAAAGAGAAATTTAGGGACTGAAATTGTCATCTGCTGGGTTTGGGGCGGTCAAATTGACAGCGATGGTTTTTTTATGGCAGCACAAGAAGTGCTGGCACCGCTGCGAAACTGGTCTCTAAAAGAAAAACAACGCTGCTCACGGTAACCGTACATTGCCATGGCGTGCAACACTCAGCACATCAGCGCATTACTGACGTGCCGGGTTATGTCACTGCGTCGCAACATCCCTCCCCTTCTCTAAAAGGAGAGGGCCGCTGCGATTTGAGCAGCAACTTTAGTCCTGTCCACTGGGCCACCAGGGAGGGACTCAGCCGTGCCAATGGCCCGGCACCTAATAAGGGGTGCCGGCCAGCCTATTGGCGGCCTGGCCGAAACAATGGCCGTTGTTGACGTCGGCTGACGCAATAAAGATGGCGGCTGTCGTTTCACCAAGTCCCCTTTAAGGGCAGCTTGGGCGCCACAGCCACCATAGCTTCTCTCACCGAGAAGCTGTCGATGGCATTGCCCCGCACCAACCACGCTCCCTCGGGGGCGCAAAGGGATCATCGGGCATGTGCTGCATTGTTGCGCTAATCGTGGGGCGCGCTACGAGTCCAGGGGGCAATTTGGGGATGGGGGGGGGGAGCGCTCTGGCCGCCATGCCTGGGCGAAAACCCTTTAGTGCCCGTTGTTGCCAGCCGGCGGTGCTAAGTGGCCCGGCGCAAAGGGGGAATTTCGGCCCCTTGGTATTTATTTTTAAAAATCCATCCAAGTTCGTGCAATTGCAAATAAATTGAAGTTAGTCCCTGACCATATTCTTTGTCAAAGACAGACTGCCAGCTTTATCACATAGAACAATAGGTCTGCTTTGTATTGCTGTTCATTATGGCCTCATGATTTTTGCAATGTTATGCAATTGAATAGGGAGATAAGTTGCCTTGTGATTTACTGTAAGGCTTTCACTAATCATGCCAAATACTGTAAGTTGTCAAGCTTTTCATAGGAGGTAAACAGTGATTCACTTCTGGTATCTGTAACTGCTCCCAAGTCAACAAACTGTGTTCTGTCCAGGAACAATCTGATTATAGACATTGAACACATTCCATAAAGTATTTTTTTGTAGCTTATTTAATATTAAGCTCATACATATTCAATTTCCTCAGCCCTTTTGAAGGAAGGATCTGTCTGGCCTTAAATGCTTTGCATAATTAGCAACAACTGGAAAATGGGAGACTAATATATTGAATTAAAAGTTAATGCCAATATTTGGTTGTAGATTGTGAAATCAATGAGCCAACTGCTGGTGATTTGGATGTTTTTTCACTTAGTATTTGTCAACCATTTACCATCAAAACATTTCTGCAAGATGCTAATTGATAGCAGATAGAAAACAGCATGACGTCTTCATTTTGTGTTTTATAATTCTAATTTAACTCTTTAAAAACCCAGAAATGTTTATCCATGAAACATAACTGACTTGTATTTTATTTCTCAATGATGTATGCATTTTCTATTTGGAGGTCAGGACATAACTGTACTGAAATATTCACATTTCTTGACATTACTGGAGCACAAACACAAGACAAGACATTCATGATGTGGGAGAAAGAGCATTTTCATATATTAAAAGATCAGTTTTCTGCTGCAGTACATTTAAGAGCCAATTTAAAACCTAGTTGAGAAGGAATTTCTTCTCCCAGAGGGTTGTGAATCTGTGGAATTCTCTGCCCAAGGAAGCAGTTGAGGCTAGCTCATTGAATGTATTCAAATCACAGATAGATAGATTTTTAACCAATAAGGGAATTGAGGGTTATGGGGAGCGGGCGGGTAAGTGGAGCTGAGTCCACGGCCAGATCAGCCATGATCTTGTTGAATGGCGGAGCAGGCTCGAGGGGCTAGATGGCCTACTCCTGTTCCTAATTCTTATGTTCTTATGTTCTAAGAGATAATGGTAGAATTCAATAGAGGAGCATTACTGATTAAAATGGATCAACCCTTTCATTTGGAAAGACATGGATTAATCAAGCTCAGTCAGCATGGGAAGGTCGTGTCTGACTAACTTGATGAATTTTTCGAGGAGGTAACCAGGAGGGTCGATGAGGGCAATGCATATGATGTAGTGTATATGGATTTTAGCAAAACTAAGGTCAGCAGGCCCGGGCTATTAGAGGGGGCGGCGGGGGCTCGGCCTGCAAGACCATCAGCAGGCTGGTGCCATTAGAGGGAGCAGCGTGTGGCGACATACCACTGCAGGGAGCAGCACATGCTGCTGCAGGAGAGCAACGGCCTGATTGCAGTGCCGGCAGGTACAGCAGGAGTGGCGAGGTTGGGGTGAAGGAGTGGCAAGAGTTCGTAGAGGGATGTGATCGGGGCCCAGAAGAGGCGAGGGCCCAAGGGCAGCACGGGCCAGCCTACACTGCGATATGTGTGCGCACTGGATCCATGCAGCAGAGCTGGTCCCCAGTCGTCTTTGTTAATCCTTGCCACTGCACCAAGACCTAACTCTGTCAAGCCCGTGTGGTGGCTGGGGTGCAACAGCCACCTCATATTAAAAAAAAAAAAAATCCATGCATAGGCATCTTCCACCCTTCAAAATGTAGTTCGGAATCTGGAATATTAGGCCCTTCATTGAAACACCTGTGAACTCATCCCTTTTCGGCATGGAAGCAAGTCATCCTCGTTTCAAGGGACTGGCTGTGATGATATGATGACGTGGCAGATTAGTCACGAAAGTAAAAGCCCATGGGATCCAAGACAAAGTAGCAAGTTGGATCCAAAATTGGCTCAGAGGCAGGAAGCAAAGGGTAATAATGGTTGATGGGTGTTTTTGTGACTGGAAGCCTGTATCCTATGGGGTTCCGCAAGGCTCCGTGCTGGGTCCCTTTTTGTGGTATATATCAATGACTTGGACTTGAATGTTGAGGGTATGATTAAGAAGTTTGCAGATGACACTAAAATAGGCCGTGTGGTTGATAATGAAGAAGAAAGCTGCAGATTGCAGGAAGATATCAATGTACTGGTCAGATGGGCGTAACAATGGCAAATGGAGTTCAATCCAGAGAAGTGTGAGGTAATGCATTTGGGGAGGTCTAACAAGACTAGGGAATACACATTAAATGGTACGACACTGAAAAGTGTAGAGGAACAAAGGGACCTTAGAGTACAGATCCTTAAAGATAGCAGGCCAGGTAGATAAGGTGGTTAAGAAGGCATATGGAATACTTACCTTTATTAGGCAAGGCATGGAATACAAGAGCAAGGAGGTTATGCTTGAACTGTATAAAACACTGGTTAGGCCACAGCTGGCGTACTGTGTGCAGTTCTGGTCACCACATTACAGGAAAGATGTGATTGCACTGGACAGGGTGCAGAGGAGATTTACACGAATATTGCCTGGACGAGAGAATTTTGGAGATGCTGGGTCTGTTTTCCTTAGAACAGAGGAGGCTGAGGGGAGACCTGATTGAGGTGTATAGAATTATGAGGGGCCTAGATAGAGTGGATAGGAAAGACCTGTTTCCCTTGGCAGAGGGGGCAACAACCAGGGGACATAGATTTATAGTAATTGGGGGGAGGTTTAGAGGAGATATAAGGGGAAATTTCTTTACCCAGAGGGTAGTGGGGGTCTGGAACTCACTGCCTGAAAGGGTGGCAGAGGCACAAACCCTCACCACAGTAGAAAAAATAATTGGATGTGCACTTAAAGTGCCATAACCTACAGGTTTACAGACCAAGTGCTGGAAAGTGAGATTAGGCTAGATAGTTCTTGGTCGGCCGTCGCGGACACGATGGGCCGAAATGGCCTCCTTCCGTGCTGTAAATTTCTCTGATTCTGTGAAACCTGGCCATAACATAAGTAACACCTCCAGTACAAATATTCACAAATCTGTTTTTTTTTTTAATAGACACATTTAAAGCGGTTTTATCTTTAATATTACAGAGTGCAGTTTTCAATTGACAATTACAATGCACTGTTTATTATACTGTTATGTCTTCACTTTAAAAAAAAATCTAATTTCTGATTTCACTTTTTAAAATTGTGTCCTGTTCCAATTATACTTTCCTACAGCTTCCAGCAGCTTGGTTCACCATGTTTGATGCAGTTCTTATTCTGGTCCTGATCCCAGTGAAAGACAAAGTGGTAGATCCAGTGTTGAAGAGGAAAGGCCTGCTGCCTTCATCTTTGAAAAGAATCGCTGTTGGCATGTTTTTTGTCATGTGCTCTGCAGTGGCTGCTGGTAAGATTGTTTTGTATAAAGTTTCAAACATTTTTATCTTCATTTAATATTGTTGGAATTAATGGAAGACACTTTCAGAAAATGACTGGCTGCTAGCAGAGTTTTTGTAAATTGGAGGACTAAACATCAAGTGCATAATACTGTTGTAAGTCTCTATTATATAAATATAGTCTTCTTGTGATTATTACAGTGGTAGCTTTCATATAGTCAATAATTTTTCATGGAATATTAGATTTAAATCCGATATCCAAATAGTGTTCTTCATTGCCCCCTCCTCCTACACACCTCCCCCCAAAAAGTATAAATGTATTTATATGAATTATTTTTAAACATGCATCAATCAGAGGGTGTGAAGTCTGTTACAGGAGTGGCCATTGATTCTGAACCAGAGGGCATATCTAGTATTAAAAAAACTAAAAATGTCTTTAATTAAAAAATCAAGGTGAAGACAACACACCAAGGTTAATTATGTGACGATTATTCGGTTAAATGAAATGTAGTGATTTAGGTCATAAATTTGGATTTTAAAACTCTGAAGATGATAGAATGAGAGAAAGACAAAGAGCAAGAAATTGAGACTAGGGCCAGTGCAAATCTCGAGTTGGACTGCCCCTTTAAATTCCTTTTGGGGTCATTGGTAAATATCCAGTGAATTTTAGAAACCTCTGCTTTTTTTGTTGCTCATCTGTGTAGGTTATGCCCCCCTCTGTCTAGAAGAGGAACTGCAGCTTTGAGGAAAGTTTTAGTACTGAGATTACTTGGTATTGATGGATCACATTTGTTAGAATTATTAGCATTTGAATCGATGCCAAGATTTTGTTGCTGCATTTGCAAATGTCATTAGCCTGCTATGACCATTATAATTGATTAGCTCCTTACTACTGATACTGATAATTCTACCAGTTATCCTGACAATTGGACTTCATGAAGTGCAGCATCAGGATCTCTATTTAAAATAAGGGCTTGTGCATCAAGAATCTTCCCTATTTAAAGTGCATCAGGTGAACCATGCATGACTGAGATCTTGGCAGGTAACTTGTGGAATGAGGAAATTAAATTGGGTGTAATTTTTTTTTTATGTTCAGGGATGATTTTCCTCCTCCTGTTGTAGACCTTGTCAAAGGGATTCTAAACAGTAGAAAAAGATGGCGCCCCTCAATGGATTTGTAGGTCACAACTTTCAATAGTGCAACTAGACTGGGGTAAAGTGATGGGAATTCTAATCTATTAACACAAACTTTTAGTAGTTTTTTTTAGATTTATCTTGGCTAAATATTTTTTTTCTGTATTGAATAATACCCCAGAGACACAACAGTTTAATTATGAAATTGTAATTAAACTGTGAAATGCACTTTACATATCCCTATCCTAGCTAAAGAGAAAATAGCATGACAATATAATTTGGAAATTAAGCCAAGAATAGTACATGTAGCAGGAGAAAAGATTTTCGAGCATATTCTTCCAACCATCATGTTATTATCCTGTAACTAAGTCGAGTTGCAAAGTTGTGCTTCATAGAAGAAAGTTTAATTTATTTAAAGTAAATGTCACTGGTTAAAATATAAAACAAAAACAAGAAATTATGAAGAAAGGTTCGCATTCTAAGCAAAAACTTGTCTATTCTCTAGCAGACGTTTATTGGTGTGTGTTTCCAGAATTTGCTGTTTCAGATTTCTAGCATCCTTAGTATTTCCTTTTTACTGGTAGAATATAGTCATTCAAATAAGTCTTTCATTTTTAAGTTTTATTTTATTCATTCTGGAATCCAACTATGCTAAACAACAAATTTCATTGACAGTCATGGAATAAATTTCCTAAATTTATTTGAATTATTGCGCTAATGGATTATTCTCGAAGAAAAGCACTGAACTGATATTAAAAATCTTTTTGGAAATCTTTTTGGAGTTCAACTTTTGGTTTCATTGGGGCCAAGTTTCGGCCTGAGTTGCTCCTGTTTTTTTGGAGCAATTGGTTTAGAATGGAGTATCTTCGAACTTGCAATTCTCGCCATTTAGTTTGCTCCAGTTCTAGTCAGTTAGAACAGTTTCAGTTTGGAACAGATTTTTTTTACAAAAGGGGGCGTGTCCGGCCACTTACGCCCGTTTTGAAAGTTTAGGCAGTGAAAACATACTCCAAACTAACTTAGAGTGGAGTAAGTGTAGATTTTTGTACGCTCAGAAAAACCTTACTACACTTAGAAAATCAGGCGTAGGTTACAAATCAGGCGTAGGGAATGGGGGGAGGGGTTTAAAGTGAAGTTTATAAACATTAAACACTTCAGTTTTACAAATAAAGAGCCATCATCAATAATAAATGATAAAAACATCAATAAATCAACCAATAAATCAATCAAAAAAAATTAATAAGAAATAATTTTTTTTTAAATCAATAAATAAAACATTTTCTACTTACCGACTGCAGCACCGGGAGCCCTCCAACAGCGTGCTGGGATGCCCCCCCCCCCCCCTAGTGTGTCTCTGTCAGTGTCTCTATCTCTGTGTGTGTGTGTGTGTGTGTGTCTCTCACTCTCTGTCTGTCAGTGTCTGTGTTTCTGACAGCGAGGGGAGAGAGGGGGGGGAAGAGTGAGGGGGGGGGAAAGGAGAAGGAGGAGGGGAGTGGGGTGGGGGGAGGAGGAGAAGGGAGACTTCGGGCGGGGCCCGTCCCCAGTACCAGATTTACAGGTAGATGGTGTTGGGTCGGGTTGGGGGGAGCGCGGGTCGGTTCGGATCGGGTCAGGGGGGCGGAAGGAGGGGAGGGAGGTCAGATCGGGGGAGCGCGGGGGTCGGGTCCAGTCCGAGGGGGGGGGAAGCGGGAGTCGGGTTGGGGTCGGGCCCAGTTCGGGGGCGGCGGTGGTGGGTGGGAAGCGGGAGTCGTATCAGGTCGGGAGGAAGCAGGAGCTGGGCGTGGGAGGCAGCCTTATTCACGCAGCCCCAGTGAGGCCATTCGGCCAGGGCTAGGGGCTGCGTGCTTCGGGCCCCTCCCACACAGTTTTGGGCACCTGGAGCTACTGCACATGCACGGCCACTGTAGCGCGCATGTGCAGAGGTCCCGGCACTGTTTTCAGCGCAGGGACCTGGCTCCGTCCCTTACAGCTCGTTCTGTGCCGCGCCCAGCTCCGGAGGACCTGCAGGGAGCCGGAGAATAAGTAAGTTTTTTTTAGGCGCACTTTGTGGCGCGAAAAACAGGCATCCAGGTCGGGGCTGCGCCGTTCTAGGCGCGGCCCGAAACTTGGGCCCTAAGAGTTAAGACTATTAATTCACTGCATTCCAAATTCCTGTCAATCATAGAATCAGAAATTTACAGCACAGAAGTGTCCGTGCCGGCTGACCAAGAGCTATCCAGCCTAATCCCACTTTCCAGCTTTTGGTCCGTAGTCCTGTAGGTTACGGCACTTCAAGTGCATATCCAAATACTTTTTAAATGCTAGGTGGACTTCTGCCTCTACCACTCTTTCAGGCAATGAGTTCCAGACCCCCACCACCCTCTGGGTGAAAAACATTCTCCTCAAATTCCCTCTAAACCTCCTATCACTTATTTTAAATCTATGCCCCCTGGTTATTGACCTCCCTGCTAAGGGAAGTAGGTACTTTCTATCCACTCTGTCTAGGCCCCTCATAATTTTGTACACCTCAATTAGGTCTCCCCTCAGCCACCTCTGTTCCAAAGAAAACAACCCCAGCCTATCCAATCTTTCCTCAGCTAAAATTCTCCGGTCCAGGCAACATCCTCATAAATCTCCTCTGTACCCTCTCTAGTGCAATCACATCTTTCCTGTAATATGACCAGAACTGCTCACAGTTCTCTAGCTGTGGCCTAACTTGTATTTTATACAGTTCAAGCATAACCTCCCTGCTCTTATATTCGATGCCTCAGCTAATAAAGTATCCTGTATGCCACCTTAACCACCTTATCTACCTGTTCTGCTACCTTCATGGATCTGTACTCCCAAGATCCCTCTGTTTCTCTACACTTCTCGGTGCCCCACCATTTATTGTGTATTCCCTTTCCTTGTTAGCCCTCCCCAAATGCATTACCTCACAGTTCTCCGGATTGAATTCCATTTGTCACTGTCTGCCCAACTGACCAGTTCATTGATATCTTCCTGCAGTCTACAGCTTTCTCCTTCATTATCAACCACACAGCAAATTTTTGTATCAACTGCAAACTTCTTAATCATACCCCCTACATATCACAAAAAGCAAGGGACCTAGTACTGAGCCCTGCGGAACCCCACTGGAAACACCCATTGTCCATTACCCTGTCCTCTGAGCCAATTTTGGATCCAACTTGCCACTTTGCCTTGGATCCTATGGGCTTTTACTTCCGTGATCAGTCTGCCATGTGGGATCTTATCAAAAGCCTTGGTAAAATCTGTATAGACTACATCAAACACACTACCCTTATCGACCCACCTTGTCACCACCTCAAAAAATTCAATCAAGTTAGTCAGACACGACCTTCCCTTAACAAATCCATACTGACTGTCCTTGATTAATCTGTGTCTCTCTAAATAACGATTTATTCTGTCCATCAGAATTTTTTCCAATAATGTTCCCAGCACCGAGGTTAGGCTGACTGGCCTGTAATTACTCGGTCTATCCCTTCCTTACTTTTTAAACAGGACAACGTTAGCAGTCCTACAGTCCTCCGGCGCCACACCTGTAGCCAGAAAGGATTGGAAAATGATGGTCAGAGCCTCTATTTCCTCTCTTAATAGTATGGGATACATTTCATCCGGGCCTGGGGTTTTATCCACTTTCAAAGATGTTAAACCCCTTAATATTTCCCCTCTCACTATGATTATTTCATCTAATATCTCGCACTCCTCTTTCCTGATTGCAACGTCTGCATCGTCCCTCTCTTTTGTAAAAACAGACGCAAAGTATTCATTAAGAACCATACGCACGTCTCCCGCCTCCACACACTCTCTAATAGGTCCTACTATTTCTTTAGTTATTCTCTTGTTCTTAATGTATTTATAAAACATCTTTGGGTTTTCCGTGATTTTACTTGCTAATATTTCTTCATGCTCTCTCTTTGCTTTCCTTATTTCCTTTTTACTTTCACCTCTGCACTTTCTATACTCCTCTAGGATTTCTGCAGTGTTGAGCCCTCGGGATCTGTCATAAGCTTCCCTTTTTTTCTTTATCCTACCCTGTACGTCCCTTGACATCCAGGGGACTCTAGGTTTGTTAGTCCCACCCTTTTTCTTTAAGGGAACATACTTGCCTCCCACTGTTCTGACACTGATTTACCTTAAATAGCTGTTTCCAGTCTGCTTTGGCTAAATCACATCTCGGCTAAATCACATTCCAGCACGTAACACTAATTTTGTGTTATCTGAATTCTTGGCTATTGCTGTAGGATAGATTTATTTTAGATAGGAGTTCCATTGTAGTCACTGTTTGATTTCACTTGACTTGGAATTGCCTAGATAGGATGCTGGAGGAATATGTTCTGTCATCACTATGATCAAACAAATAAACCTCTGACTATTCCCAGCTTTATTCAGCATTCCACTGAACTGTCACACAATACTTGTGTACTGTTGCTGGTGTGTCTATCAATGCCCATTACCCTGCTTCAGATCCGTTGGTTGGAGGTGGCCCATAAGTAAATCCTTTGTGTAAGATTCCCTCACCATGTACAGTCATGAAGTTCCCTTTATTCCTTAACCAGCATCACCAAAAATAGTTGATTGGTACAAACAGCAATGAGCTAAATTATTCAATTGGCTGCTGCACTTTCCTACATTTATAATAGTGACTACACTTCAAAGGTACTTAATTGACTATGAAGTGCTCTTTGGGATGTGCTGAGATCATGAAAGGTGCTATATAAATGCAAGTTTGATCCCAGAGTGGAGATTCATACTGGGAAATGGTTGAGGAGCACAGGTTGATCCAGGAATGTAATGGAGGAGCAGATTAATATCTAGGAAATCAGAAGCTAGTCCAGTTCAGGAATCTGCAATCAGTGGAGTAGCAAACTTTAAATCTGCAATTCGAAGTGCTGTAGGAAAGGAAATAAGAATTCTATTTCAAATGCATCTTCTGTTTGAGGGCCCAGTTATTGGAAATGTTTCTTGGTTTAGTAGAGGGACAAAGCTTTCACCTTCTTCCACAAGATGTTTGAACTTCATTGGCTTCATTTAAAAGCTAGTTTTGCTGTTGATATGCGCAGGCAGGATCTGCTTTGGGAAAGGAAGGATTAATACTGTCATGGGACATTGAGTTAAAAATTCTCCCATGGTGATTGTTCTATTATGCCACCCTTTAACAAATATATATTATACAGTATTGAAAGAGAAAAATGTAGGAAGAAAGACATTGAGGTGGTGGATGACCTTTAAATAAAAATGTTTTCCTAGCTCATGGTCTGTCAGAAACTGTGACAGGAAATTGTCCTACAATAGCTAGCATCTGTCAGTGAGACCTTTGTGTTCAAAGGGCTGAAGGTAGATTCTGCCCATTATTAGCACAGTTAGAGCAGCTGAAGATCCAAAGGTCACAGCTGTTGACATTAATCTTTTGATAAGATTGCCATTCTAAGCAGTGGTGTAACTAAAATGTGATGCATCTTGATAAGATTGTCTGCTGTCCGATGCAACTGAAACCAGATCTATTGAAACAATGTCATGATCACAAGATGTGTGTCAAACATTACAAACAAATATGTAGAGACCTGTTTTTTTTTAAAGTCTTGTAATAAAGTCTTTAAGTAGCCAGCATTAAATAGGTTAAGTCATAAAAGTGGCATTTATTGATGGTTAGAAATTGTGCTATTTTTAGTTATGAAAATGTATTTTGTAGGCAGCTTAGTTTCATACTTGTACAGTATATCTGAACATATTTAAGAACAATTTATTTTCCCAAAATCCATTTGTATTGCTTCCTAATAGGTCAAGCATTGGTATGCTTTCTACACTCTTTGCAAGCTCTTTCCAGTGATTTATTTTTAAAAGAAAGGTATTGGCTTATAGAGCTGGTTTTAGAGATTTGAAATACCTCAAAAATGCAGGTGTATTTAAAATAGATTAGGCCTGTCCCCTAATAATTGGTTCAGTAGTTTTTGGAAAATTAGTGGTAAGTATGGATACGGTAACACAGTGGTTATGTTACCCGACTAGTAATCCAGAGGCCTGGTCTAATAATCCAGACAAGTCAGTTAAAATCTCACCACAGCAGCTGTGGAATTTAAATTCAATTAATTAATTATGGAATAAAAAGCTACTACAGGTTGAGCGTCTGAAATCCGGAAACCTCGGGACTGAAGCCATTCCGGATTCTGGGTATTTCTGGATTTTGGAACGTCCTTGCCTGGGCCGGAGTAGGTGGGGTCGGGCAGCCGAGGTAAGGGGGCGAGATCGATGCTGCAAAGTCGAGCCAGGGCGAAGTCAGTCCGCCAAGGCGGGAGAGTCCTGATTTCGGAACATTTTCTGATTTCCGGATGACCCCGCCACGGATCGGCCCGGTGTCCGGATTCCGGAACATTCCGAATTTTGAAACTTTGGATTTTGGACGCTCAACCTCTATCAGTAATAGTGACCATGGGCCCAAATTTGGCCCCCCCCTTTTTTCAGCGCACTCACCAGGGATGCGCCGACTTTGTGGGCTGAAAACGGTGCCGAAAAAATCTCCCCCGATTCTGGCCGCTGTGTTACTTCTCCCGGGGCTTGGCGCAGCGTGGCTAGTCGATTGGGGGCGGAGCTAGGGCCCTGCGCCAGAAACAGTGCCGGCAGCTCTCCACATGCGCGTTGGAGTGTGCACGCATGCGCAGTAGCTCCTGCCCCCAGCCTCTGTGTGGGTGCTGCAGCTTGGGACGCGATGCGTCCCGCCCCATCCCAGGCCGAGTGGCTTCCCGCACAGGCCGGCCCGCTGCCTTTCCGGGCTAGAAGGCCACAACAAGCAGGTTGGCGTGGGGCCCAAGCCGGGACGGCGGGGGACTTTGATCCCGGGGGGGAATTCCGAACCGCAGGGTGGGTTTGATCACTGACCCCATGGGGGTAGGGGGTTCTGATCCCGTGGGCGGTCCGATCCCCAACCTCTAGGGAAGGCCTGATCCCCAGATATGTCCGATCTCTGACCCCAGGTGCTGTTCTGATCCCCGACCCCGGGGAGGTAGGGTTGTTTGTAAAGGGCGGGCTGATGGTGGGTGAGCTTAGGCGGCTGGGAAAACATAAGAACATAAGAATTACGAGCAGGAGGTACTTCTATTTTTTATTTGGATATTTTGAAAAAATTATGTAAATATGTTCTGTCTCTACTTTTTTTATTTTTGTAGTTTAAGCTTCCATGAATGCTTCTGTTGTATAGTAAATTAACTTTGTGATGTTTGTCATAAGATGTCCTGTATAGCTGTTTGATCCTATTCACATTCTTTAGTCAAGTCATTAAGTTCTGCTGGCCTCCGATGTACCTACCTGCGCTGATTTCTTAGCTCTCCGCAAGGGTTTTCTGTGGCCACATACACTGGCGTAAGTTAGTTTGGAGTAACTATTAGCTGTCCAAAGTGGCCTAGATGGGCAAAACGGGGTAGGTGGCTGGTAATGCCCCCTTTTGGAAAAAATACTAAACTAAACTTTAAAAAAAATCCTAACTAACTCTCTTACACTAATGCAAATTGAATGTGCAAAATGGGGATTTTTAAGCTACTCCAGAAAAATCAAGTTGCTTCAAAAAAAAATTGGAGCAACTCCTGGCCAATTTTGAGCCCCATGAAACTACCAGATTGTCATTAAAAACCCATCTGGTTCACTAATGCCTTTTACGGCAGAAAATCTGCTGTCCTTACCTGGTCTGGCCTATATGTGACTGTAGACCCACAGCAATCTGGTTGACTTTTAACTGCCCTCTGACATGGCCTAGCAAGCCACTCAGTTGTAACAAACTGCTGCAAGAAACAATAATGAGTATAAAACCAGATGGACCACTCGGCACCGGCTTTGGACACGACAAAGGCACACGCAGCCCAGTCGATCCTGCAAAGTCCTTCGCACTAAAATCTGGGAATTTGTGCCAAAATTGGGAGAGCTGTCCCACAGTTTGGTCAGTCAACAGCCTGACATAGACATACTCACGGAATCATACCTTTCAGCCAGTGTCCCAGACTCCTCCTGCACTATCCCTGGGTATGTCCTGACCCATCGGCAGGACAGATCCACCAGAGGTGGCAGCACAGTGGTATACAGATGGGAGGGAGTGGCCCTGGGAGTCCTCAACATTGGACCCCACAAAGTCTCATGGTATCAGGTCAAACACGGACAAGGAAATCTCCTGCTGATTACCACCTACCGCTCTCCTTCATCTGATGAATCAGTATTCGTCCATGCTGAACACTATTTGGAAGAAGCATTGAGGTTAGCAAGGGCACAGAATTTTCCCCCGGCTGGGGGAACTTCAATGTCCATCACCAAGAATGGCTCGGTAGCACCATTATTGACCAAGTCGGCCGAGTCCTGAAGGACATAGCTACCAGACTGTGCATGCAGCAGGTAGTGAGAGAACCAACACGAGGGAAAAACCTACTTGACCTCGTCCTCACCAATCTACCTGTTGCAGATGCATCTGTCCATGACCGTATTTCTAGGCCTTTTGGCTAAGATCATGCGTAACTGACCTGACAGGGGAGTAACCATGACCCCAACGTGGTTCTCCCTGGATCAGGAAGGTGATTCTCCTATGCTTTTTGGAAATAGGAGGTGGGTGGGATAGCTTGACCCATCCACCTCTACGGAGGTGTGTGGGGGGCCTGACCCATCCACCTCCATGGCACGAACCTGGTATTGCAGTACTTCCAGCAACGGTGCTTGGGCTCTAGGCCTTTTGGCTAAGAGCATTGGCGCAGGGTGATCCTTGATGTGTGCAAGGTGACCTCTGGCGTTTGTGATCTGACAAAGAATTGGAAAGATTGGCAATGAATAAAAAAAATTTAAAAAATCTGTCCATGACCATATTGGTAGCAGTGATAACTGCACAGTCATTGTGGAGACAAAGTCCCATCTTCACACTGAGAACACCCTCCATTGTGTTGTGTGGCACTCCCATCATGCTAAATGGGATAAATTCAGAACAGATCTAGCAGCTCAAAACTGGGCATCCATGAAGTGCTGAGGGCCATCAGCAGCAGCAGAATTGTATTCCACCACAATCTGTAACCTCATTGCCCAGCATATCCCTCACTCTACCATTACCATCAAGACAAGGGACCAATCCTGGTTCAATGGGGAGTGTAGAAGAGGATGCCAGGTGCAGTAACAGGCATATCTAAAAATGGGGTGCCAACCTGGGGAAGCTGCTACAAAGGTCTGAATGCATGCTAAACAAGGCAAGCAGCATGCTATAAACAGATCTAAGCGATCCATCAAACAAAAGATCAGATCAAAGTTCTGCCACATCCAGTCGTGAATGGTGGTGGACAATTATACAACTAACGGAAGGAAGAGGCTTCATGAATATCCCCATCAATGGTGGCGGAGCCCATCACGCAAGTGCAAAAGATGAGGCTGAAACGTTTGCAACCATCTTCAGCCAGAAGTGCCAAGTAGATGATCCATCTCTGCCTCCTCCTGAGGTCCCCACCATCACAGAAGCCAGTCTTCAGCCAATTGGATTCACTCCACGTGATCTCAACAAAACACTGAGCGCACTGGATACAGCAAAGGCTAGGGCCCCGATGATGTCCCGGCTCTCATGCTGAAGACTTGTGCTTCAGAATTAGCTGTGACTCCAGCCAAGCTGTTCCAGTACAGTTACAACCTGACAATGTGGAAAAGTACCCAGGTATGTCCTGTCCACAAAAAGCAAGACAGATCCAATCCGACCAGATAGCTAAGCAGTCCGTGTCCGCATGCAGCAAGACCTGGATGACATTTAGGCTTGGGCTGATAAGTGGCAAGTAACGTTCGTGCCACAAAAGTGCCAGGCAATGTCTGTCTCCAACAAGAGAGCATCTAACCAGCGCCCCTTGACATTCAAAGGTGTTACCAGTGCCAAATCCTCCAACATCGACATCCTAGGGAGGGGGGCGCGGCGGTCACCATTGACCAGAAGCTTAACTGGTCCAGCCACATAAATACTGTGGCCACAAGAGAAGGTAAGAGGCTGAGTATTCTGCGGCGAACTCCCGAAAGCATTTCCACCATCGACAAAGCATACGCCAGGAGTGTGCTGGAATACCATCCACTTGCCTGGATGAATGCAGCTCCAACAACACTCGAAGAAGCTTGACCCCATCCAGGACAAAACAGCCTGCTTGATTGGCACCCCATTCACCATCTTAAACATTCACATTCTTCCCTACTGGCGCATCATGGCTGCAGTGCATCTACAAGATGCACTGCAGCAATTCGCCAAGGCTTCTTCGGCAGCACCTCCCAAACCTGCGAAATCTACCACCTAGAAGGACAAGGGCAGCAGGCGCATGGGAGCACTATTGCCTCCATGTTCCTTCATCGTCACTGAATCAAAATCCTGGACCTTCCTCCTAACAGCACAATGGGACTACCTTCATTGTGCAGACTGCAGCGGTTCAAGGCGACTCACCAACACCTTCTCGAGGGCAATTAGGGATGGGCAATAAATGCTGGCCTTGCCACCGATGCCCACATCCTAGGAACAATTGTTTTTTTTAATTGGATACTTATGAGTTAAGCCGGCACTCCATAATGAGATGTGGCTATAATGTTAAGATGGAATATACCACTTAGTAGTAAGTTGGTGTATTAGGGATAATATCTGAATGAATAAACTACAGCTTCTGTTTCTCCATCCCAATCAACTGTAGGCTGTAGAACTTGAAATAGTCGATACTCTACATGATTTATTTTATTTTTAAGAGATCAACTTTACAAATATATATATATGCACCATTACTATAAGGGGTCAGTGGGCAAATGTATCACTTAATGTGACCTTGAGCATACAGCATGATCCCACATCTCTACTGAATTAGCTGACCTCAGCAGGCGAGATTGAGACTGCTATAAGCATCCCTGTTGAAGAGAAATTCCTGCTACTAATTGCTGTCCTGTAACTCCTGCTGAACATTGAGAGAAAACCAGATCAAAGTTGGCTGTGAGGCCCTTCCTTCTCTCATCCTATCTACACTCGTTTCTCGTTTCATCTTGAGCAAGGTACACAGACACATAGAAACATAGAAAATAAGTGCAGGAGTAGGCCATTCGGCCCTTGGAGCCTGCACCACCATTCAATAAGATCATGGCTGATCATTCCCTCAGTACCCCTTTCCTGCTCTCTCCATACCCCTTGATCCCCTTAACCGTAGGGGCCATATCTAACTCCCTCTTGAATATATCCAATGAACTGGCATCAACCCTCTGCGGCAGGGAATTCCACAGGTTAACAACTCTCTGACTGAAGAAGTTTCTCCTCCTCTCAGTCCTAAATGGCCTACCCCTTATCCTAAGACTGTGTCCCCTGGTTATGGACTTCCCCAACATCGGGAACATTCTTCCCACATCTAACCTGTCCCGTCCCATCAGAATCTTCTACGTTTCTATGAGATCCCTTCTCATCCTTCTAAACTCCAGTGTATAAAGGCCCAGTTGATCCAGTCTCTCCTCATATGTCAGTCCTGCCATCCCAGGAATCAGTCTGGTGAACTTCGCTGCACTCCCTCAACAGCAAGAACGTCCTTCCTCAGATTAGGAGACCAAAACTGAACACAATATTCCAGGTGAGGCCTCACCAAGGCCCTGTACAACTGCAGTAAAACCTCCCTGCTCCTATACTCAAATCCCCTAGCTATTAAGGCCAACATAGCAGTTGCCTTCTTCACTGCCTGCTGTACCTGTGTGCCAACTTTCAATGACTGATGAACCATGACACCCAGGTCTCGTTGCACCTTCCCTTTTCCTAATCTGCTGCCATTCAGATAATATTCTGTCTTCGTGCTTTTGCCCCCAAAGTGGATAACCTCACATTTATCCACATTATACTGCATCTGCCATGCATTTGTCCACTCACCTAACCTGTCCAAGTCACCCTGCAGCCTCCTAGCATCCCCCTCACAGCTCACACCGCCACCCAGTTTAGTGTCATCTGCAAACTTGGAGATATTACTCAATTTCTTCATCCAAATCATTGATGTATATTGTAAATAGCTGGGGTCCCAGCACTGAGCCCTCCATTAGTCAATGCCTGCCTTCTGAAAAGGACCTGTTTATCTCGACTCTCTGCTTCCTGTCTGCCAACCAGTTCACTATCCACATCAGTATATTACCTCCAATACCATGTGCTTTGATTTTGCACACCAATCTCTTGTGTGGGACCTTGTCAAAAGCCTTTTGAAAGTCCAAATACACCACATCTACTGGTTCTCCCTTGTCCACTCTCCTAGTTACATCCTCAAAAAATTCCAGAAGATTTGTCAAGCATGATTTTCCCTTCATAAATCCATGCTGACTTGGACCGATCCTGTCACTGCTTTCCAAATGCGCTGCTATTTCATCCTTAATAATTGATTGCAACATTTTCCCCACTACTGATGTCAGGCTAACCGGTCTACAATTACCCGCTTTCTCTCTCTCTCCCTTTTTAAAAAGTGGTGTTACATTAGCTACCCTCCAGTCCATAGGAACTGATCCAGAGTCGATTGACTGTTGGAAAATGATCACTAATGCATCCACTATTTCTAGGGCCGTTTCCTTGAGTACTCTGGGATGCAGGTTATCAGGCCCTGGGGATTTATGGGCCTTCAATCCCATCAAGTTCCCTAACACAATTTCCCGCCTAATAAGGATATCCTTCATTTCCTCCTTCTCACTGGACCCTCGGTCCCCTAGTACTTCCGGAAGGTTATTAGTGTCTTCCTTCATGAAGACAGAACCAAAGTATTTGTTCAATTGGTCTGCCATTTCTTTGTTCCCCATTATAAATTCACCTGAATCTGACAGCAAGGGACCTACGTTTGTCTTCACTAATCTTTTTCTCTTCACATATCTATAGAAGCTTTTGCAGCCAGTTTTTATGTTCCCGGTAAGCTTCTTCTCGTACTCTATTTTCCCCCTCTTAATTTAACTCTTTGTCCTGCTCTGCTGAATTTTAAATTCTCCCAGTCCTCAGGTTTGTTGCTTTTTCTGGCCAATTTATAGACCTCTTCCTTGGATTTAACACTATCCTTAATTTCCCTTGTTAGCTACGGTTGAGCCACCTTCTCCGTTTTACAGGAGGGCTGCCAGCTGCTTTAGAGAGAAATAGTTCTTCAGTCATAGAAACATAGAAACATAGAAAATAGGCACAGGAGTAGGCCATTCGGCCCTTCATGCCTGCACCGCCATTCAATGAGTTCATGAGTGAACATGCAACTTCAGTACCCCATTCCTGCTTTCTCGCCATACCCCTTGATCCCCCTAGTAGTAAGGACTACATCTAACTCCTTTTTGAATATATTTAGTGAATTGGCCTCAACAACTTTCTGTGGTAGAGAATTCCACAGGTTCACCACTCTCTGGGTGAAGAAGTTTCTCCTCATCTCGGTCCTAAATGGCTTTCCCCTTATCCTTAGACTGTGACCCCTGGTTCTGGACTTCCTCAACATTGGGAACATTCTTCCTGAATCTAACCTGTCTAAACCCGTCAGAATTTTAAGCATTTGTAAGAGATCCCCTCTCATTCTTCTGAATTCCAGTGAATATAAGCCCAGTTGGTCCAGTCTTTCTTGATATATCAGTCCCACCATCCCGGGAATCAGTCTGGTGAACCTTCGCTGCACTCCCTCAATAGCAAGAACGTCCTTCCTCAAGTTAGGAGACCAAAACTGCACACAATACTCCAGGTGTGGCCTCACCAAGGCCCTGTACAACTGTAGTAACACCTCCTGCCCCTGTACTCAAATCCCCTCGCTATGAAGGCCAACATGCCATTTGCTTTCTTAACTGCCTGCTGTACCTGCATGCCAACCTTCAATGACTGATGTACCATGACACCCAGGTCTCGTTGCACCTCCCCTTTTCCTAATCTGTCACCATTCAGATAATAGTCTGTCTCTCTGTTTTTACCACCAAAGTGGATAACCTCACATTTATCCACATTATACTTCATCTGCCATGCATTTGCCCACTCACCTAACCTATCCAAGTCACTCTGCAGCCTCATAGCATTCTCCTCGCAGCTCACACTGCCACCCAACTTGGTGTCATCTGCAAATTTGGCGATACTACATTTAATCCCCTCGTCTAAATCATTAATGTACAATGTAAACAGCTGGGGCCCCAGCACAGAACCTTGCCGTACCCCACTAGTCACTGCCTGCCATTCTGAAAAGTACCCATTTACTCCTACTCTTTGCTTCCTGTCTGCCAACCAGTTCTCAATCCACGTCAGCACACTACCCCCAATCCCATGTGCTTTAACTTTGCACATTAATCTCTTGTGTGGGACCTTGTCGAAAGCCTTCTGAAAGTCCAAATACACAACATCAACTGGTTCTCCCTTGTCCACTCTACTGGAAACATCCTCAAAAAATTCCAGAAGATTTGTCAAGCATGATTTCCCTTTCACAAATCCATGCTGACTTGGAGCTATCATGTCACCTCTTTCCAAATGCGCTGCTATGACATCCTTAATAATTGATTCCATCATTTTACCCACTAGCGATGTCAGGCTGACCGGTCTATAATTCCCTGTTTTCTCTCCCTCCTTTTTTAAAAAGTGGGGTTACATTGGGTACCCTCCATTCTATAGGAGCTGATCCAGAGTCTATGGAATGTTGGAAAATGACGGTCAATGCATCCGCTATTTCCTAGGCCACCTCCTTAAGTACTCTGGGATGCAGACCATCAAGCCCTGGGGATTTATCGGCCTTCAATCCCATCAATTTCCCCAACACAATTTCCCGACTAATAAGGATTTCCCTCAGTTCCTCCTTCTTACTAGACCCTCTGACCCATTTTATATCCGGAAGGTTGTTTGTGTCCTCCTTAGTGAATACCGAGCCAAAGTACTTGTTCAATTGGTCTGCCATTTCTTTGTTCCCAGTTATGACTTCCCCTGATTCTGACTGCAGGGAACCTACATTTGTCTTTACTAACCTTTTTCTCTTTACATATCTATAGATGCTTTTGCAGTCCATTTTAATGTTCCCTGCAAGCTTCCTCACGTACTCTATTTTCCCTGCCCTAATCACACCCTTTATCCTCCTCTGCTGAGTTCTAAATTTCTCCCAGTCCCCGGGTTCGCTGCTATTTCTGGCCAATTTGTATGCCACTTCCTTGGCTTTAATACTATCCCTGATTTCCCTTGATAGCCACAGTTGAGCCACCTTCCCTTTTTTATTTTTACGCCAGACAGGGATGTACAATTATTGTACTTCATCCATGCGGTCTCTAAATGTCTGCCATTGCCCATCCACTGTCAACCCCTTAAGTATCATTCGCCAATCTATCCTAGCCAATTCACGCCTCATACCTTCAAAGTTACCCTTTAAGTTCTGGACCATGGTCTCTGACTTAACTGTTTCATTCTCCATCCAAATGTAGAATTCCACCATATTATGGTCACTCTTCCCCAAGGGGCCTCGCACAACGAGATTGCTAATTAATCCTCTCTCATTACACAACACCCAGTCTAAGATGGCCTCCCCCCTAGTTGGTTCCTCGACATATTGGTCTAGAAAACCATCCCTTATGCACTCCAGGAAATCCTCCTCCACTGTATTGCTTCCAGTTTGGTTAGCCCAATCTATATGCATATTAAAGCCACCCATGATAACTGCTGCACCTTTATTGCATGGACCCCTAATTTCCTTTTTTATACCCTTCCCAACATCACTACTACTGTTTGGAGGTCTGTACACAACTCCCACTAGCGTTTTCTGCCCTTTAGTATTCTGTAGCTCCACCCATACCGATTCCACATCATCCAAGTTAATGTCTTTCCTTACAATTGCATTAATTTTCTCTTTAACCAGCAACGCCACCCCGCCTCCTTTTCCTTTCTGTCTATCCTTCCTAAATGTTGAATACCCCTGGATGTTGAGTTCCCAGCCTTGGTCACCCTGGAGCCATGTCTCCGTGATGCCAACCACATCATATCTGTTAACTGTTAACTGCTATCTGCACTGTAAATTCGTCCACCTTGTTCCGAATACTCCTCGCAATGAGGCACAGAGCCTTCAGGCTTGCCTTTTTAACACACTTTGACCCTTTAGAATTTTGCTGCAAAGTGGCCCTTTGTTTTTTGCCTTGGTTTTCTCTGCCCTCCACTTTTACTCATCTCCTTTCTGTCTTTTGCTTCTGTCTCCATTTTGTTTCCCTCTGTCTCCCTGCATTGGTTCCCGTCTCCCTGCATTGGTTCCCATCCCCCTGCCATATTAGTTTAACTCCTCCCCAATAGCACTAGCAAACACTCCTCCTAGGACATTGGTTCCAGTCCTGCCCAGGTGCAGACCGTCCGGTTTGTACTGGTCCCACCTCCCCCAGAAACGGTTCCAATGCCCCAGGAATTTGAATCCCTCCCTGCTGCACCACTGCTCAAGCCACGTATCCATCTGAGCTATCCTACAATTCCTACTCTGACTAGTACGTGGCACTGGTAGCAATCCCTAGATTACTACTTTTGAGGTCCTACTTTTTAATTTAGCTCCTAGCTCCTTAAATTCGGCTCGTAGGATCTCATCCCTTTTTTTACCAATGTCGTTGGTACCAATGTGCACCACGACAACTGGCTGTTCACCCTCCCTTTTCAGAATGTCCTGCACCCGCTCCGAGACATCCTTGACCCTTGCACCAGTCGATTTATTTAAATGTTTTATTTTTAAATTACATCACCTTTGGACTTTTTTTTAACTCTTGGCCAGAAAGATTGTTTGGTCAATACTTTGTTGTACAAAAGGTTATATATTTGATTAAGCAAGCAAAGCTTACTTTTCTTGTTATTTGTAAATCTGTCTGAAAACGCAGTTATTCGTTTGATTTTCCCTACAACTATTGGTGCTTTTAAGCTGCAGCTATTCACTAACTCTTATTTTTTTTGTTTGAACATTTATTTTTTAATTCGTAATAAGCGCAGACCATAACTAGAAATGGGCATCAAAGTACACTTTCACAGTATTATCCCGAGGGAAGAATATTAATTTCAGTGAGCCTGTTAAAATTAAACTATATTTTAAGAAGGACTGTGAAAATGATTTTTTTATATTGTGGTTTTGATGATTATAATCATAGGAAGTGGCCCTTGAAATAGTGGATGCATTGGTGATCATTTTCCAACAGCCTATCAACTCTGGATCAGTTCCTATGGTCTGGAGGGTAGCTAATGTAACACCACTTTTTAAAAAGGGAGAGAGAGAGAACGCAGGTAATTATAGACCGGTTAGCCTGACATCAGTAGTGGGGAAAATGTTGGAATCAATTATTAAGGATGAAATAGCAGCGCATTTGGAAAGCAGTGACGGGATCGGTCCAAGTCAGCATGGATTCATGCTTGACAGATCTTCTGGAATTTTTTGAGGATGTGACTAGTAAAGTGGACAGGGGAGAACCACTGGATAGTGGTGTATTTGGACTTTCAAAAGGCTTTTGACAAGGTCCCACACAAGAGATTGGTGTGCAAAATCCAAGCTAAATGGTATTGGGTAACGTATTGGCGTGGATAGAGAACTGGTTGGCAGACAGGAAGCAGAGAGTCGGGATAAATGGGTCCTTTTCAGAATGGCAGGCAGTGACTAGTGAGTGGGGTGCCGCAGGGCTCAGTGCTGGGACTCCAGCTATTTACAATATACATCAATGATTCGGATGAAGGAATTGAGTGTAATATCTCCAAGTTTGCAGATGACACTAAGCTGGATGGTGGTGTGAGCTGCGAGGAGGAAGCTAAGAGGCTGCAAGGTGACTTGGACAGGTTAGGTGAGTGGGCAAATGCATGGCAGATGCAGTATAATGTAGATAAATGTGAGGTTATGCATTTTGGTGGCAAAAACACGAGGGCAGAATATTATCTGAATGGTGGCAGATTAGGAAAAGATGTGGTGCAATGAGCCCTGGGTGTCATGGTACATCAATCATTGAACGTTGGCATGCAGGTACAGCAGGCGGTGAAGAAGGCAAATGGCATGTTGGCCTTCATAGATAGGGGATTTGAGTATAGGAGCAGGCAGGTCTTACTGCAGTTGTACAGGGCCTTGGTGAGGCCTCACCTGGAATATTGTGTTCAGTTTTGGTCTCCAATCTGTGGAAGGACGTTCTTGCTATTGAGGGAGTGCAGCGAAGGTTCACCAGACTGATTCTCGGGATGGCGGGACTGACATATGAGGAGAGACTGGATCAACTGGGCCTTTATACACTGGAGTTTAGAAGGATGAGCGGGTATCTCATAGAAACATATAAGATTCTGACGGGACTGGACAGTTTAGATGCGGGAAGAATGTTCCCGATGATGGGGAAGTCCAGAACCAGGGGACAGTCTTAGGGTAAGGGGTAGGTCATTTAGGACTGAGATGAGGAGAAACCACTTCACTCAGAGAGTTGTTAACTTGTGGAATTCCCTACCACAGAGAGTTGTTGATGCCAGTTCATTGGATATATTCAAGAGGGAGTTAGATATGGCCCTTACGGCTAAAGGGATCAAGGGGTATGGCGAGAAAGCAGGAAAGGGTACTGAGGGAATGATCAGCCATGATCTTATTGAATGGGGGTGCAGGCTCGAAGGGCCGAATGGCCTACTCCTGCATCTATTTTCTATGTTTCTATACGGCTCTTCAAGCCTGTTCCGCCATTGTAACCCCACTTTTTAAAAAAAGGAGGGAGAGAGAAAACAGGGAATTATAGACTGGTCAGCCTGACATCGGTAGTGGGTAAAATGATGGAATCAATTATTAAGGATGTCATAGCGCATTTGGAAAGAGATAACATGATAGGTCCAAGTCAGCATGGATTTGTGAAAGGGTAATCATGCTTGACAAATCTTCTGGAATTTTTTGAGGATGTTTCCAGTAGAGTGGACAAGGGAGAACCAGTTCATGTGGTGTATTTGGACTTTCAGAAGGCTTTCGACAAGGTCCCACACAAGAGATTAATGTGCAAAGTTAAAGCACATGGGATTGGGGGTAGTGTGCTGACGTGGATTGAGAACTGGTTGGCTGACAGGAAGCAAAGAGTAGGAGTAAATGGGTACTTTTCAGAATGGCAGGCAGTGACTAGTGGGGTACGGCAAGGTTCTGTGCTGGGGCCCCAGCTGTTTACATTGTACATTAATGATTTAGACGAGGGGATTAAATGTAGTATCTCCAAATTTGCGGATGACACTAAGTTGGGTGGCAGTGTGAGCTGCGAGGAGGATGCTATGAGGCTGCAAAGTGACTTGGATAGGTTAGGTGAGTGGGCAAATACATGACAGATGAAGTATAATGTGGATAAATGTGAGGTTATCCACTTTGGTGGTAAAAACAGAGAGACAGACTATTATCTGAATGGTGACAGATTAGGAAAAGGCGAGGTGCAACGAGACCTGGGTGTCATGGTACATCAGTCATTGAAGGTTGGCATGTAGGTATAGCAGGCGGTTAAGAAAGCAAATGGCATGTTGGCCTTCATAGCGAGGGGATTTGAGTACAGGGGCAGGAGGTGTTGCTACAGTTGTACAGGGCCTTGGTGAGGCCACACCTGGAATATTGTGTACAGTTTTGGTCTCCTAACTTGAGGAAGGACATTCTTGCTATTGAGGGAGTGCAGCGAAGGTTCACCAGACTGATTCCTGGGATGGCGGGACTGACATATCAAGAAAGACTGGATCAACTGGGCTTGTATTCACTGGAGTTCAGAAGAATGAGAGGGGATCTCATAGAAACGTTTTAAATTCTGACAGGTTTAGACAGGTTAGATTCAGGAAGAATGTTCCCAATGTTGGGGAAGTCCAGAACCAGGGGTCACAGTCTAAGGATAATGGGAAAGCCATTTAGGACCGAGATGAGGAAAAACTTATTCACCCAAAGAGTGGTCAACCTGTGGAATTCTCTACCACAGAAAGTTGTTGAGGCCAATTCACTAAATATATTCAAAAAGGAGTTAGATGTAGTCCTTACTACTCGGGGGATCAAAGGGTATGGCGAGAAAGCAGGAATGGGGTACTGAAGTTGCATGTTCAGCCATGAACTCATTGAATGGCGGTGCAGGCTCGAAGGGCTGAATGGCCTACTCCTGCACCTATTTTCTATGTTTGTATGGCCCCAAGATTTGGCCTCAGTTGCTCCTGATTTTTAGGAGCAACTGGTGTAGAACGGAGTATCTTAGAAATCGGAATTCTCGGCATTTAGTTTGCTCCAGTTCTAGTCAGTTAGAACAGTTTCACTTTGGAACAGAATTTTTTTTTCAAAAGGGGGCGTGTCCTGCCACTTACGCCTGTTTTCAAAGTTTCGGCAGTGAAAACTTACTCCAAACTAACTTAGAATGGAGTAAGTGAAGATTTTTGTACGCTCGAAAAAACCTTGTCTACACTTTAGAAAATCAGGCGTAGGTTACAAATTAGGCGTAGGGAATGGTGGGGGGGGGGGGGGGGAAGGGAAGTCATTAAATTCTACAATCAATCCTTAGTTATACTTATACAAATATTATACAAATAAATCCAACCTGAATAAAAATTTATAAGCAAAGAAAAGATTAAATAAACCATGTTCCTACCTGTGTTAAACAGCAGCTGCTGTGCTTCAAGCAGGTCTTTCATGTTGGAGACAGGCAGGGGTGTGGCGTCAGTGTCTCGACGGCAGCCCCAACAGCGGCAGCAAGCAGCCTTCGAGCTGAGCTGCGGTGCTTGAGACAGGTCTTCATTCTCTTCGTGGCTGGCCGCGAAGAAGCAACACCGGACGGACTAGAGGCCACTCGGCCATGAGATAGCAGCGGCGTCAGTGGCTGGCCGGCAGCCGAAGAATCAGCAGCGGACGGACGTGAGGCCATTCGGCCATAGGATATCAGCGGCGTCAATGGCTGGCCGGCAGCCGAAGAATCAACACCTGACACACGCAGCTCTTTATGGTGCTTGAGTCCATTCGGCCACGCTTTAGGGGCGGCGTCAGTGGCTCGACGGTAGCCGAAGATACAGCAGCAGCCTTCGAGCTGTGAGGGGGACTGGGAGAGGCAGACACATTTGGACAGGGAGAGGCAGACACATAGACAGTTTTATACTTAAATTTGCAGAATGGGTGCTGCATTGTCAACACCACATATTATGCAATGCTTCGCCATCAATTCGCTGCATAGGAGAGAATTGATTAGAGCTCACCGCACCAGGAACGTCGTAGCCCGTAGGTTGATGGGCAGAAGACTTTACCCACGTCGACAATATCGAACCAGACGCTCGTATCTGGACATGAGCGAGGCTGATTGTGTGAAAAGGCTGCGTTTTCGCAGAGAAGTTGTCACTGAGATCTGTGATATGGTGAGAGCAGATTTGCATGTCAGAAGCAGAACACCAACTGCCTTGTCTGTTGAAGTGAAGGTAACAGCTGCACTTTCTTTCTATGCCTCGGGATCGTTTCAGGCTCCAACTGGAGATGTGTGTGCCATCTCTCAATGTGCAATACATGCCTGCGTTTACCAGGTCACGGCTGCACTGTGTGCGCGAAGGAATTACTTCATCAATTTCCCAATGACCGCACAAGCGATCCATGAGAGGGCTGTGGGCTTCTTCAGGATTGCCGGTTTCCCAAAGGTACAGGGCTGCATTGATTGTACCCACATAGCCTTGCGAGCACCTGTGGAGGAATCTGAGCAGTACCGAAATAGGAAAGGTTTCCACTCTATCAATGTACAGCTCGTGTGTGACGACAAGCAGTGCATCATGTCAGTCGATGCGAGATACCCTGGCAGCACCCACGATGCATTCATCCTACGCGACAGCGTTCTATCTGACATGTTTGAGCAGCAGCCAGAAGGGCAGAGCTGGCTCATGACGCCCATACGCGTGACACGGATGGAAGCTGACCGTCAATACAACATGGCACACATTGCGACGCGCAGCATCATTGAGAGGACCATTGGCATATTGAAACAGCGATTCCGATGCCTGGACCATTTCGGAGGACACTTGCTATACTCTCCTCAGATTGTCGGGTCACTTCACTGTTGTGTGCTGCATGCTTCATAACTTAGCCATCATGAAGCAGCAGGAGCTGGTAGTGGAACCCGAAGACTGACGTGAGGGTCCAGTGCATGATGATAGTATTACGGAAGACCAGGATGTGGATGATAACGACAATCAGGAAAGCATGCAAGTGCCTGATGCCGAAGCACGAGGTCGGAGGAGGGCCGTCCATCGTGCCCCTTTAACGATTGCTCGAGCCTTGCGCCAGCAGCTCATCCGTGAACGCTTCAACTACTGATGCCTGAGGGCTCTGCGACCACTTTTGCGTATGGACATGTTTATTCTTTGCAGTTGTTCCTACATTGTGTTGTGTTAATGGAACATGAAATAGTTTTAATGAAAAAATATTTTATTGAAAAGTTAACGTCACTAATAAAATATTTGTTGTATCAAACTATACTTTTTAATATGACTCTTGAAGATTACTTAAAAACTTTAAGATCACATAAACTTGTAAAGTTACAAAATACTTTCTATGTGAAAAATTTTACATTCTAAGATCACTTACACTTCCAAGATCACTTTTTAGATGCAAAATTAAATAATTTACAGAATGTGAGAGCATTTACACTATAAGATCACTTACAAACCATAAGATCCCTTATAAGTTGTAAAGTTACAAAACTTAAACAATTTCAATTTGAAAAATGCTACTACAGCTACATCAAGAACAAGAACAAAAGCAGCAAAGAAAGGTTGCAACCGTGTCTCATCCATATCTCAGTGAATGTTCACTTCCTCACGGGGGTGTCATTTGATTGGCTGGGCTGTGTGCCCTTATTGCAGCAGCTACCTCAACCAGGCCCTCCCTGACGGCCTGTGCCGACACTTGCATGCCCTCCCTGATGGCCTGTGCCGTCGATTGCACTCCCTCGGACATTCCCTCCCTAAGTTCCCGTGTCATTATTGCTATTTCTCCCGTCAGGACCGTCAACTCTTCACCTACTGCACTGACGCCACCGATGAATGATCGGGTAAGCTCATTGGTCTCCGTACCCAATGTCACAACCTGAGTCGCATCTGTTGCACGCTGCATCTCAGGAGAGCGTGTCTCCAATCTCCTTCTCCTCTGCCTTGTGGCACCACTACACTGGGAGGCGCGGGCACGGACGGTGGGATGCTCGGTGTTGCAAGCGGCACCACTACATAGGGAGGCGCGGGCTGGGACTGTGGGATGCTCTGTGTTCCAGACGGCAGTACTAGAGAGAGAGGCTCGGGCTGGGATAGTGGGCCGCTCGGTGTTTCAGATGACAGCACTCGAGTGCGAGCCGTGGGCTGGGATGTTGGACAAATGGGTGTAAACTGCTCCATGATATCAGCAGCAACACTGGGACCCGAAGCGTCGGAATCAAAACCATAGTAGGTGGAACCAGAACCTATGCGAAAGGGAGGCGCAGGCTCGGACTGTAGAATGCTGCATTATACCAGCAGCACCACTGGGACCCGCAACATCGGAAGCAAAACCATGGAATGTGGAACCAAGACCTATGCTAGGGGTTGAAACTCTGATGCCCCTTGATGGGGGCTCATAAACATTACATTGGAAGCTCTCCTCTGCAGACATTTCAGTCATCACTGCCATCATCCAGTCTGGATCGTCCGCAGCTGGTTGTACTGGTTCTTGTTCTGTACCCTCAGGATCCTCAGGGTTGGCAGCAGCATCGTCATCATCGTCATGTTCTGCAAAATACATCAGAACAATCAAATGCTTAACATCAAGGGAGGGGGCCGGTTGGGTGGCATGAGTACTCTCACACATAGCAGGTTAGGCAGCAGGTTGATTTAAAGGGCCATGATGCATTTTCAGGACTTATCCTCTTCCTCGCGTGCGGGCCCAGGTTGTGCTGTACCGATTGCTTTTCTCCATGTACGACTCATCATAGCAGCTACCCTTTGTTCCAAGGGTGTCAGTGGATGCAGATTGGGCACGCCTCCTCCTGCACGAGTTGCCTCCCTTTTGTTGTGGGCCAATTTCTTCTGCAAAGAGTAAAATATAACTTTTTACAGAGTGTGTCAGTCTGCAAGGTGGGACATACAGATAGCCAGGTTACAATTACGCTTAAATTAAAAATGGGAAATATTACTTACACTAACTACTTGACCAAGGTCATGCCATTTCTTTTTACACTGGCTTCCAGATCTCATGGTATGCACCACTGCGCAGTAATCTCCTGCAACTTGGTTCCAGCGTTTCTTCATTTCTTTAGGTGGCACTTTTATGCGACCTCTGTTGCTGGTATCTAGCTCCTGCCATCTCTGCTCAATTACGTTGACTAACATCTCTACTTCCTCATGCAAGAAATTCTTGGTGGACGTTGATCCATTGCAAAGTTGAATTGGCACTCTTATTTCTCAAAACACACAGTCCTTAATTTGCATGCACCAATGCAGCATCGGTTCTGCAAGTTTAGCAGTGAAAAGCTGAACTATCTGATTTCAGCAGGTGATTTATTCAACAGTGCTGCTACGAGCACTCCCTCACACACAGAAATATCACAAAAATTAAATTACAAGCCTTTGAAGGGGACCAAGAAACAAATCTTCACTTTTTCTCCAGTCCTTTTAAAAATAGCCGAGTGCCAATGTTTGTTTGACACTGCGTGTGCGCACACGCTCCAATGCGAAGGCGCAGGGTTGCCGGCACCACGAAGGCTCATTTAAATTGGACCTCCCCGCCCCCCCGCACTACTTACAGAATCGGCGCGAGTGTTTGGCTCCGCTCCCCGCTGAGAAGAGCGCGCCGCGCCAAGCAGAGATCTAGCTCCGAGGAGCCGGAGAATATCGGAGTGTTTTTTTAGCGCATTTTTAGGCGCGAAGAGCAGGCGTCCAGCTCGGAGGTGCGCCGTTTTCTGCGCGGGCCGAAACTTGGGGCCCATGTTTTTATTCAATAAGATCATGGCTGATCTTCAACCTCAAGTCTACTTTCCCGACCAATCTCCATATCATTTGATTCCCTGAGAATTCAAAAATCTACATCTCAGCCTTGAATATACTCAAAGACTCGGCATCCACAGCCCTCTGTGGCAGAGAATTCCAAAGATTCACAACTCTCTGAATGAAGGCATTCTGCCTCATCTCGGTCTTAAATGGCCTTCCCCTTATCCTGAGACTGTGCCCCATAGTTCTAGACGCTCCAGCCAGGGGAAGCAACCTCTCAGCATATACCTCGTCAATTCCCTTCAGAATCTTAAAGGTTTCAGTGAGATCACCTCTCATTCTTCTAAACTCCAGAGAGTATCGGCCCATTCTACACAATCTCACTGGACAGCCTTCTCATCTCAGTAACCAATCTAGTGAGCCTTCGTTGCACGCTTCCAAGGCAAGTATATCCTTCCTAGATAAGGAGACCAAAACTGTGTGCAGTACTCCAGGTGTGATCTCACTAAGGCCCTGTACAATTGGAGCGAGACTTCCTTACTCTTATACTCCAACCGCCTTGCAATAAAGGCCAACATGCTATTTGCCTGTCTTATTGCTAGCTTTCTGTGTTTCTTGCACGAGAACACCCAAATCTCTCTGAACAACAACATTTAAAAGTTTCTCACCATTTAATAAAAAATTCTGTTTTACTTTTCCTGCCAAAGTGAATAACCTCACATTATATTCTCTCTGCCACCATACTTCCCACTCACTTTGTCTATCTATATCCCTTTGCAGTCTCTTTGTGTTCTCCTCACAGCTTACTGTCCCACCTAGATTTGTATCATCAGCAAACTTGGATACATTACACTCAGTCCCTTCATCGAGATCATTAATATAGATTGTAAATAGTTGAGGTCCCAGCACTTGATCCTTGTGGCACCCTACTGGTTACAACCTGCCAACCTAAAAAAGACCCGTTTAAGCCTACTCTCTGTTTTCTGTCCATTAACCAATCCTCTATCTATGCTACTATATTGCCCCCAACCCCATGAGCCCTTATCTTGTTTAATAACATTTTATGCAGCACTTTATTGAATGCCTTTTGGAAATTCAAATATACTATATCCACTGGTTTCCCTTTGTCTACCCTGCTAATTACATCCTCAAAAAAAAACTAATAAATTTGTCAAACATGGTTTCCCATTCATAAAACTAATCTTGATTCTTCCTAATCATGTTATGATTTTCTAACTGCCCTGATAACCCTTCTTTAACAATGGATTCCAGCATTTTTCTGATGACTGATATCAGGCTAACTGGCCTGTAGTTCCCTGTTTTCTCTCTCTTGCCTTTCTGGAATAGCGGTGTTACATTTGCTACCTTCCAATCCGCGAGGACTGTTCTGGAATCTAGGGAATTTTGGAAGTTCAAAACCAATGCATCCACTATCTCTCCAGCCACCTCTTTTAGAACCCTAGGCTGTAGGCCGTCAGGTCCAGGGGATTTGTCGGCTTTTAGTTCCATTAGTTTTTCTAGTACTTTTTTTCTACTTGTATTAATTACGTTAAGTTCCTTACCCTCATTGGACCCTTGGTACCACACCATTTTTGGCACGCTTTTTGTGTCTTCTACTGTGAAGACAGATACAAAATATTTCTTTAACGTTTCTGCCATTTCCTTATTCCCCATAATAATTTCTCCTGTCTCAGCCTCTAAGGGACTTTTACTTTTGCTACTCTCTTCCTTTTTACATGTTTGTAGAAGCTCTTACAATCTGTTTTTATATTTCTTGCTAGTTTTCTCTTGTATTCTATTTTTTTCCTTTTTATCAGGCTTCTTTGCAACATTATAAGCTTCTTTCAATCTAATGCTATCCTTACCTTCTTAGTTAACCACGGATGGATCACTTTTCCCATTTGTTTCTCAATGTAATATATTTTTGTTGAGAATTATGAAATATTTCTTTCAATGCTAGCCACTGCTTATCTACCACCATAACTTTTAATCTATTTTTCCAATCTATCAACTTGCCCCTCATACCTAATGTAATTGGCTTTATTTAACATTAATACTCAAGTTTTGAACTTGGGCAAGTCACTCTCAAACTTAACGTGAAATTCTATTATATTATAATGAGTCTGCCCCAGAGGATCCTTTACTATAAGATTGCTAACCCTGTCTCATTACACAATACAAGATCTAAAATAGCCTGTTCCTTGGTTGGTTCCATGACCTATTGTTCTAAGAAACTGTCTGTAATGCATTCTATGAACTTGTCCTCCAGACTATCTTTGCCAATTTGATTTGTTCAGTCTTTATGAAGATTAAAGTCCCTCGTGATTATTGCGTTACCTTTGTTATATGCTCGTGCTATTTCTTGATATTCTGTCCAACAGTATATTTAGTTAAGGGGCCTATATACTACTCCCACCAGTGGTTTCTACCCTTTATTATTCCTTATCTCCATACTGATGCTACTTCCTGATCTTCCGAGCCGAGATCCTTTCTATCTACTGTCCTTATGTCATCCTTTATTATCCTTTACCATTCTGCCTTTCTTTTCGAAATGTCGTCCCAACCTTGGTCACCTTGCAACCAAGTCTCTGTAATGGCTATTAGATCAAATCCATTTATCACTATTTGTGCCACTCGTTTGTCTATCTTGTTACGAATGCTTCTTGCATTCAGATAAAGAGCCTTTAATTTAAATTTTTTACCATTTTCCCTGCTTTGACCTTATTCTCTGCTGCACTGCTACCGTTAAATTCTCTCTCCCTTTCTGTAACATATTTTTACCCAAATCGCTACACTGCTCTATTGCTTTTCTCTTTAGATTTCTAAATTTCCCTGTCCCTTTTTTAGTTTAAAGCCCTAACTACAACCCTAGTTATTCGATTCGCCAGGACGCTGGTCCTAGCCCGGATTAAGTGGAGGCCATCTCGACGGAAAAGCTCCCTCTTTCCTCAGTACTGGAGCCTGTGCCCCATGAATTGAAACCCTTTCTTCCCACACATATAGCCTGCATCTGTCGGTCACATTTTGTTACATCCAAATTCCTGTGGCACACTTACATTGGTGGTTCACATTCAATTTGAAATTGAAACTGAACAGCTTGGAAATGTACCAATCAAAAGTGGATGTCTGCCCCCTCATCCCCTCCCCATTTGATATCCTTAACGATACATAGTCTAGTTTAGCTATACATAGCATGTTTCATAATCGAGCACCTGAGAGCCATTTGTAGCCATAAAATATTAACCTCTGTTTATTCTCCAGTTTTACAAAGCTACACTGTACGGTTGCATTGTTAGAGCAACAGTGACTTAGAAGATGGATATGCAACATGCTACTCTTTACTTGAGTATAATTAAGTAGTCTAACATATTTTGAACCCAGTTCATTAAAACTGCAGCATTCCTTTCCCAACAACTCATAAAATTCAAAGAATTAAACACTGCTCTCTAACTGCTTGAGTTGATTTAGAAGTTAGTCATCAGTAAATTAATTAACGCATTAAAATTAAACTGACTTTTAATAACTGTGATGGAACATGTGAACAATTCAATTTTTAACAGATTTTGAGGGAAGTTAAGAAATAGAATATTGCAAGTTTAAAAGAAAAACACTGGTTAAAGTACCTCTTTAGGAAATGTTTTGAAAATTGTGATATATTCACAGAGCACAATCACACACAGCTTCTAACATGGCAGGCAGCTCTGTCGGAAGCCTCCGGAACATGCTTGGTTCTGTTTATTATTAACTCTGTAGTTGCAGTACACAATATGTCCACATCCACAGTGTGGAGCTACAAACATTACAAGCTTACAGACATTACACTTCTCCCTCCTTAATGAAGAAGTTATTATAACAAACATCATACATAACTTGTATGTTTATACATAACACAGGATTATAGACTTATTTTTTTTCCATATTTACAAATTTAACTTAACCACTTGTTTTCTGTTTCGAAGAGGATACCTTCACTCTCGAACAGTACCTTCCAAACATGGTGTTGAATCTCAACTCCATCGAGGCTCCTCCTGAGGAATATTTTCCTCAATGGAATTTCCTTGATTTTCATTTGAACTCATTCTAACTTCAGGCTCTTTGTTTTCCTGACTCGGACTCAGACTTAAATTCTGATCTTCACTTGGATTTGTTCCTAGTAGATTAGATGTAGGATTTGCTACTGGTATATCAAAACTATCTGACGAGTCAGAAATAATTGAATCATTCCCACCTTCAACTCCTTCCATGTCTGCAGGTAAAATATGATCAATATGAACAAACCTAACCTGTCCATTATCAAACATCATTAACAAATATGTGTGAGGACCATGTATCTTCACTACTCTTCCTAGTAACCACTTTAACCATTTATGGTGATGGTTCTTCACTCTCACCTTCTGGTTTAATTTCACACTTCTCTCTTACTCTACCTCTATCATGATTCTCTTTCTGTCTTAATTGTGTCTCTTCTGCGGACTGTGCCAAATTTGGTTTTAACAACGAGAATCTGGTTCGTGGCTGTCATTTGAGAAACAATTCTGCTGGTGTTCTACCAGTAGTTGTATGAGGAGTATTATGATATGTAATCAAAAAATTAGCCAATTTGTGATTCAATGACAACTGTTGTTTCTTTGGATTTGGATCTAACATTTGTTTTATGAGGGAACGTTTTACAATTTGTACAGTGTGCTCTACTGCACCATTCCAAGCAGGATGGTATGGTGGAACCTTGGTATGTTTCACACCATTTTTGCTCGTGGACTGTGCAAATTCTTCGGAACGAAATTGTGGTCCATTATCCGAAACAATTTCTTGGAGTCCAAATGAAGAAAATAATCTTCGCAAAATGTCTAATGTTTTACTTCTTGTTATTTTCCACATTGGAAACACCTCAATCCACTTCGAATGGCTATCAATCACAATGAACAATTGTTCTCCTAGCTCAGCAAAATCTATATGTAGCCTTTGCCACACCCTGGGAGGCCATGACTGTAATGGTACTGATGATGGTGGTTGCTTGTTTACCAATTGACATGTCGTACACTGACTCACAATGTACTCTATATATCTTTATCAAGACCTGGCCACCATAAGTAACTGCATGCAAAACTCTTGGTCAAGCACATTCCCAGGTGCTGGTCATGGAGGTCTCCTAATAATTTGGACCTGAATTTATTTGATATAACTACTCTTGCACCCCACATGATACAATCTTTATCGACTGATAATTCATTCCTTCGAATGAAGAATGGATGAATATCCTTGTCTGATACCTGGTTTGGCCATCCATTTGCAATATAATCATACACCTTTGACATCACTGGGTCACGTTTGGTTGCTCTACCAATCTCTTCAGCTGTGACTTGCAGTTCATCAATGTATGAAAAATAGAACACTTCTTCCCTATCTGGTGTAACTGGTGATGGGGAAGGCAACCTAGACATAGCATCAGCATTACTGTGATCAGCTGATCGTCTGTATTCAAATCATATGTATATGCTGACAAAATCAAAGCCCATCTCTGCATTTGGGCTGCAGCTAATGTTGGAACTGGGGACTTTGGATGGAGGATTGCTGTTAGGGGCTTATGGCCCGTAACGATGCCCTAAACTTATGACCATACAAGTATTTGTGAAACTTCTTAACCCCAAAGATTAATGGCGAAGCTTCTCTTTCGATTTGCGAATAATTACTCTCACTGGCACCGAGACTGCGTGAAGCAAAAGCAATTGGTCTCTCCCCCCCACTTTGTGATACATGAGAGATCACTGCCCCAACTCCATACGGAGAGGCATCACGTGCTAGCTTAATCCCTTAGATATGTCATAGTGAACTAACATGGTGCTCTCTACCAATTTGCTTTTACACTCTTTGAATGTTGTATCACATTATTTTGACCACTTCCAATGGACCTGTTTTTTCAAAAGTTCATTCAGTGGATGTAAAACTGTAGCCACATTTGGTAGGAACTTCCCATAATAATTCAAAAGACCCAAGAATGTACAAAGTTCAATGACATTCCTGGGAGTGGGTGCATTTCTGATTGCATCCAGCTTTCCCATGGTTGGATGTAAACCATCTTTGTCTACTCTGTACCCTAAGTACTCCATTGAGTTTTGAAATAACTCACACTTACGAGCAGACACTCGTACTCTGTGCTTCTCTAGCCGTTTGAGGACTTCATTCAATATGTTATTATGAATTTGCCTATTTGGTGCTGAAATTAGTATATCATCTATATAACATACTTCCCCTTCAATACCTAGCAAAATCTGGTTCATCACCCCTTGGAATATGGCAGGGGTGGAATATGGTAGCATATTAAATTGATATAGGCCTAGATGTGTATTTATAGTCAAGCATGACTTGGACTCCTCATCTAGTTCAAGCTGTAAGTAGGCATTCGTAAGATCCAGTTTTGAGAAGATCTGACCACCTGTCAGTGTTGTAAACAAATCTTCTATATTCGGCAATGTATTGGGGAGATTACCCTCTAGAACCTGGTTTATGGTTACTTTATAATCACCACACAATTTTACCTTACCATCGTACTTAGGTACAACAACAATGAGTGTAGCCCAATTACATCGATCTATCTTACAAATAATGTTCTCAGTCTCTAGTCTTTTGAGTTCTTGCTCAACTTTCTCCTTGAGTGCATATGGTACGGAACGTGGCTTGTAGTAAACCGATCTAGTGTCCTTCTGTACCCTGACACTCGCCTTGGATCGGACTGCCCGTTTCGCAGAACACCTTCAGATACTTCTTAATAACATCATCCGTTTCCACACGCAAAATCTCACTCCAATCCAGCTTCAGTGATCTCAACCAATTTCTTCCTAGTAAGGCAGGCTTGTCTCCTTTTTACTACTTATTAGAGGCAAGTTTTGAAATTGATCCTTGTATTTCACCAGTACGACCTACCACAGGAATTTTCTCTCCAGAGTAGCCTCGCAGCTCTATCTTGAATTTCTCCAATGGGAAATCACGCAATTTGTCGAGGTATAGCGACTCTGGTACTACACTCACTGATGCACCCGTGTCAATTTCCATTGGTATCTTGAATCCCGCAACACCTATGTGGATTTTGATACTTTCCGAATCGCTGTCCATTAACCTCATGCTCCTGATGACGTGTAACTCTAACATCTCCACGTCCTGTTGTTGTTCTATGTAGTCTCTGGGAATTTCTATTCATAGCTTTGAACACTGGACTCGTAGCTTTAAGAGCTGGTTTACCCTTCAGTCGGCATGCCTTCGCAAGATGCCCAGTCTTTCTGCAGAAGAAACACTCTGCCTTCACATATGGACAACTTTGAGCAATGTGTTGTCCCAGGCACTATAGCACGACTTCGACGCTTGGTTAAAATTTCCAGTTTCTGAGACTTTGGGCCCCACCGCCTTTTCCTTTGAACCTGCAGGCGATTTACCTCGGTTGATTGACGACCGTAATTATTATGAAATTCTCGGGAATATTGTCGGCCATGCCCATCGACCTCGTTGTCTGACAAGCAATCTCAAAAGTCAAGTCATCCGTCGACAATAACTTTCTTCTGATCGCATCATTTTTCACCCCACAAACAAAACGATCCCACAACACTCATTTTTGAAAGTTTCCAAAATTACAATGAATAGATAGCTTTTTTAATACTACAATGAAATCACTGATACTATCTTCAGACTTTTGATTCCATATGCTGAAATTATAGCTTTCAGCAATTTCTAACGGTTTGGGGTTATAGTGCTGCTCCAGCTTCGTTAAAATCTCTTTAAGCGTTGTGACCTTTGGCTCGGCAGGCACAAGCAGATTTACTAGAGTTTCATACAATGCCGGTCCAGCTTCTGATAAGAAAACCGCTTTCTTATGTTCCAATATCATCTGATTCTGGACTGCATTCTCTGGAACTTTGATTATGTTATTTGCAGTGAACTACATTTCTAGCCGATCCACATATGCTTTAAAACGTTCCCGATCGTGTCTATATTCACCCAAATGTCCCATTACACCTGCGGGTGCTGCCATTTTAATTTCTAGCTGTTCACACATTTTACCTCGGATTTTGTAGCTTTTTCCAAAGACAGAAACTTCTAAAGTCTCTCTGTCGGCTGGCTGAATCCTTCACCAACAAAATTTCAGCTTTAAATCATCCGAAAAATCCCATCTTGCTGCCAAATGTGATATATTCACAGAGCACACACAGCACTAACATGGCAGGCAGCTCTGTCGGAAGCCTCCGGAACATGCCTGGTTCTGTTTATTATTAACTCTGTAGTTGCAGTACACAATATGTCCACATCCACAGTGTGGAGCTACAAACATTCCAAGCTTACAGACATTACAAAAAATGATTTTTATGTTCTGTTTAATGGAGACATTAAGAAGTATTTATATTAATACACACCGCATTTGTTTACATTTTAATGCTTAGTACCAAAGTATTACACATAACCACAAGATGAATTAAAGCTGAAATATTTAATTTCCACTGCATAAAAACTGATTTGTGGCATTTCGACTAACTTCTCCATTGAGCATCGTTCTAAACCCCAGAACATTTCAACATTCTTTGATTTTAAAACCCGCAATGTCATTCTAAGAGGTGCGCTGTTCGAGCAAGTTAGAACATACTGAAAGCTTGCATGTTTATTTTTCAATTTGAATAAGGTAAGAGGAGTTTTTGTGTTTTCTGTACTGCAGAGAAAAGATAAATTAGAAATGGTTTATTCCCATTTTGAATGTCGGATGTTCAGTTGATTTGGTCACCTTTCTCTTAATGTTTGCACACTTCAAACAAAATAAAAATATTAGATTTTCTATCATTTCTAACTTTATGTATGCAATTTGCAAATGAATTTATAATTTTCATTTAATTTAACCCTGTATGAAAAAACAAACCAGGCCACCTTTTCTGTTCAATCATTCAAGATAATTACAGATCTGGATGGATTTTAATTAATCCATCCAGAAAAACTCTACATTCCCCGCATTGCAACATCTAAATGTTTCATAAATGATGAGAGGTTTTCGCCTCTATTATTCTATCTGGAGTCTATTCACTTTTTGTGTAAAGAAGCACTTCCTACTATCAGTCCTAAATGTTAGATGTTGTACTGAATGTGTATGATTGCAAAGGAGATTAAACTAAATGTGTACTCAAATTTAAAACTTAACTTTGAAAAGTTTGTTGTTTAAATAAAGAAAATATTCAAATGTTTAAATGAAAAATACAGGCTTCAAACCATGTACGTTTAACAAATGAAACTATCACTATCAAATTCCCACTGTATACCACTCCATTTCAATTTCTTTTCATACATCATAATTTTCCATGAGCGTGTTTTTAAAACATTTGTTCTTGGGATGTGGGCGTCGCTGGCAAGGCCAGCATTTATTGCCCATCCCTAATTGCCCTCGAGAAGGTGGTGGTGAGCCGCTTTCTTGAACGGCTACAGTCCGTTTGGTGAAGGATCTCCTACAAGGAGGGAGCTCCAAGATTTTGATCCAACGGCGATCCATTTCCAAGTCTGTCAGTTCTGATGGTGAATGTCATATCATTTACTGCTGTTGACTTATTACATGCCGAACTCTGAAATGAGCTGTTTTAATGGTGAAAATTTGATCACACGACGCATGCAGTTTAACAACTCACTAGAGGTCCTACTGCTGCTCTCTTCTGAACAACAGTAAAATAGGGTGCAAACACATGAAGTACTGACTGGCGCTCTCCCAATAAAAATATCAGTATTCCTATGTAAGAAATTGAGTTAGCATCTTGATTTTTTTTTTCCAGTTTGAGCAGTTGGTTTTAGTTGGGTTTTCTGTAAATACAGTATAAATTGTACTTTGCTCAGACAGTTTAATTTCAGCACTTGAAGGTTTTGATGAGTGGTACAACTAATGTCTCATTTGCCTGTATGCAAACTATTAAATTGCTCCCCCTCCCCATTATAATAGCTCCTCTACTTTGTGGTTTCCCCACATATTCAGTTTAGTAAAATGCCCTAACCACAGCTACTTCAGATTTAAAGAATATTAAAGATAGTAAATGGCAATAATGGGTGATTCAATGCTTCTACATTGTCCCACTGACACCTGGGAGTCCCTGGCCCAAGACTGCCCTAAGTGGAGGAAGTGCATCCGAGAGGGCGTTGAGCACCTCACATCTCAACACTGAGAGCATGCAGAAATCAAGCGCAGTCAATGGAAAGAGCGTGCGGCGAACCAGTCCCACCCACCCCTCCCCTCAATAACTATCTGTCCCACCTGTGACAGAGTCTGTGGCTCTCGTATTGGACTGTTCAGCCACCAAAGAACTCACTTCAGGAGTGGAAGCAAGTCTTCCTCGATTCCGAGGGACTGCCTATCATGATTGCACTCATTTCTGTGAAGATGAAATAGCAAAACTGAATAATAGTTTAGAATTGGGAATTTCATATTAAATGTAGTTTTGCCTTTTTCACTGTTCATATGGTCTTGAAGATTTGAAATTTCAGAAACAAAATAAATCCATAAAACGTAATGGTTTGATTAGAACAAGATATAAATGAGAACTTAACCAAAGACTTGAGGATTAACGGGCTGCATATATGTTAGTTACTGAATATTCTGTTTTCCAGTTTGTGTACAAGCTTACTCTTTTTTTTTCTTCTCAGGAATTCTGGAAGATCAGCGCTTAAATAGTCTACGAAATGGTACCATTGAGCAACAGATTGGAAATGTGTGGTACAATGCTGCACCATTATCAATATGGTGGCAAATTCCACAGTATGTAATGATCGGGATTAGTGAAATATTTGCAAGTATAGCAGGTAAGTGTGGAAAATAGTATCATTAGAGTTCAGGTTATGTAAATAATTACCATCTTGTACATCCTGATGTTTTGTTGTGCATAAGGTGCTGTTGAATATGAACCAATGTCCTTTAACTATAAAGCTATAAATCAACTAAAGACATGAAGATCAAGTATTTGTGAATGTTGTGCGAATGAGATTGAATCAACCTGCTGATATTGCAAATAACAAAGTCTGCCTTTATAAAAATTCCTACATTCACAATACTAGACCTTTAAAAGTAATTAATTTCTTATGCCACTTGAGCAAATAGTATAACATCTGCTTCATTATCAAAGTGCAATTTATCATTCCAATATAGCTTTCCACAATCGTTCAAAAAGAAAATAACTAAAATTGCTATTTTTGGTCTGCTATGAATAATTTCAGCTGCATTTCTCTTTATGTTGCACTGCTTTTATTTTGAATTATATATAATTCTGAAAGAGACCTTTGGAGTCTTAGTAGATTCATTGCTACTTTGCATAGGTTGGACAAGTTTAGAACTACATAGCCAAAGCAGCAGAACATAAGATTGAGATAATGATCATACTTTGTAATGCACTGCTCAGACTACACCTTGTATACTGCACCCAGTTCTGGTTACTAAGAAATGAGCCATTGAAGCGCTGGAGGCACTGCAGAGAAAAGTTGAGACTGACCCCCAGTGTCAGGGGTCTGAGATATGAGGAAAGGCTGGAGAAACTTGGGCTTTTCAGACTAGAAAGGTGAAGCCAGAGAGGTGATCTTAGAGGTATACAAGATTGTTAAGGATATCGGAAAAATAGAAGTAAACTTGGAATATAGGTCATTTTAGGACTGTTACTGGTAAATTCTTCTGGTCCTAATACTCTCTGGAATTTAGAAGAATGAGAGGTGATCTCATCGAAACATATAAGGTTCTGAGGGGGATTGACAAGGTTGATGCTGAGAGGCTGTTTCCCTTGGCTGGAGAGTCTAGAACTAGGGGCCATAGTTTCAGGATAAGAGGATGGTCATTTAGGACTGATATGAGAAATTTCTTCACTCAAAAGGTTGTGAATCTTTTGGCATTCTCTACCCCAAAGGGCTGTGGATGCTCAGTCATTGAGTTTATTCAAGGCTGAGATTGATTGATTTTTGGATTTTAGGGGAATCAAGGGATATGGAGATTAGGTAGGAAAGTGGAGTTGAGGTCGAAGATCAGCCATGTTCTTATTGAATGGTGAGCCGGATTGAGGTGCCGTACAGTCTACTCCTGCTCCTATTTCTTATGTACACACACAAACATGATTAACGTATGGAATAAACTTCCAGCTATAGTGGAAGCAAAAATTCTGGAATTATAAATGCTTTGAGCTGCTTGCATTCTTATGCATCATTATTGCTGTCCAAGAGGGACAAGATTCAGGGCAGTCAGCATGGGTGTTAGAAGCATAAGGAGAGAATGAGAAAAACAGAAATAATTTCAAATTTGGAGACAAGCACGGAGATCAATACAGGAGGAGAGATGTAATCGTTTTCTAACTTTTACTATGAACAATGACCTGGATTTAAAAAAAAACTATTTCACAAATTACAATGTTTAATATTTCTATCATTATAAAATGGCAAGTCTAATTACGGTGAGCAACGTTACAGGGGATCTGTGCTTGTACTCTTAAATATTATTTGATAATACTTCTGTTATGCTATCAATCATAAACCAATACAAGCAACTGTTACGGATTTATAATTTGAACTGTGTTTTCTATGCACCAATTTGAAGGCCAAAATCTGTAACACTGCCTCTGGGAAATTTTCACTGTTCAAATAGAGATAGCTCAAAGATTTCACCCACCCACCAATGGAAATGACTGAAATCCTGGTGACAACATTGTGCTGTCTACCCAGTACACGTTGAAGTAGAATTTTGCAAGCTCTCACTTAGTTCTCATTCAGAATGCTGTAGTGTTCATATATCTTTTATTTCATGTAAAAAGGGAATTTTGCAAAATATAATTCTTCCTATTGTGGGTAGGTAGGAGTTGCATATGGAACTTCAAATATCTGCAACTTCGATTCTCAATTTATTTTCTGTATGATGTATCTGTTTCACCACCACCAAAAATAATAAAAGCATCTATTAAATATAGTTTTTATCATGTCTATGGGACCTGATTCGGTGCCTTTTGAAAGTCATACCACAGTAGTATTAGATTGTTTCTCTGGCACTTCAACATTTTAATTCAAGCTACAGCAAGCAAATACTTGATTCTTTTTGATGCATCACATTATCAATCAAGTAGGAAGTTGACCCTTCGATTATCTCATTGCCAAATGAATTTAAATTCTTTCAGGGTCACGTTTTAGTTTGCTTCACATTTGAGTGCATTTTGTTTTGTCTTTAATGAAGCTGCTAGGTAATGACTACGTGGTGATATCAATCAGGTGCAATTGATTTATAAGCCAATAAGACATTACTGAAATCAAGGTTAACATTGGGTATGTAGGGTACACATGGCAAGTCCCAGCAGTTTACCCATCCCAGACATAGCTTTATACATCTGGGGTCTTTTATAACACTTTGTGGATAGCCAATGTCAAATATGTGACCTGTAATATGTCATAGTTTTAATGAAATGTAACTATGTTCCCACGGTTGGGTTTTTGTTCTTTGTCCTTTGCTCTTTGTACTGTGTGTTACTAATTTCTTATTTTTTCCATATCATAATTATAGAACTACTATAGTAAATATTGATGAATGTGTTTTTTTATTAAATGTCCCCTCTGGCTGTAGCCCCTCAGCATTTATCCTCCTCGGGAGGAATGAACTTTGTGGATCAAATGTGCACTGTGCTATACCAGCTTTATTATCCTAAGCTATCTGTCATGCATTCTACTGCAAGTATTTTCACTGCGTACTTCATCTATGAACATAGTGAATTTTACAACGTGTCTTTTGCCAGAATGAGGACATCAGGCAGCTTAAAGCACTCCTCTGTCTTGCAGTTTAATCAGCTATCCATTGACTTTTCCACATTGGAACAAAATGGTGCATGATGCAATTACAAAATAGAAATACATAGTCATTGCCTCGTCAGGAAGTTCAACTTCTGGAAACACTTAAAATTGACCCAGTAAAAAGCTCATAATGTGCTCTTTAGGATAGTTTCACAGCCATGAAGCTAGCCCAGAATTTGCTCGTGGGGAATATTAATTATATTGTAACCCAGAATATATTGGAGTTAATATAATAGTCCACCATGCCGGTGAAGAACCTTGCCCAACAGCAGTGCAAATCAGAAATGTGGGTGCACACCACCCACGATTTTACACCATTCATTATATCTTCAATGCTGTAGCAGAAAGCAGCATAGCAGTTATGTTACTGGACTAGTAATCCAGAGGCCTGGACTAATAATCCGGAGACGGGAGTTCAAATCCCACCATGGCAGCTGGGGAATTTAAATTCACTTAATTAAATAAATCTGGAATTAAAAAGTTAGTATCAGTAATGGTGACCATGAAACTACCAGATTGCCATTAAAAACCGAACTGGTTCACTAATGTCCTTTTAGGGAAGGAAATCTGCCGTCTTTACCCAGTGCGGCTTATATGACTCCAGACCCACAGCAATGTGGTTGACTCTTAACTGCCCTCTGAAATGGCCTAGCAAGCCACTCAGTTGTACCAAACCGCTATGACAAAGTCAACACTGTGAGACTACTTTCACCATCAAGACTGCAGCACTTCATCATCATAGGCGGTCCCTCGAAACGAGGATGACTTGCTTCCATGCCAAAAAAGGATGAGTTCACAGGTGTTTCGAATGAAGGACCCAAACTACACCCTGAAGGGTGGAAGATGCCTGGGCGTGGATTTTTTTAACGTGTTGTGGCCGTTGCACACCAGCTACCACATGGTCTTGGTCCAGTGGCAAGGATTACCCAAGACAACTGGAGACCAGCTCTGCTGCTCGGACCTAGTGCACACACATACCGCAGTGTGGGCTGGCCCGTGCTGCCTCGGGCTCCTGGCCCCGAACTCACGCCTCCCTGGGCCCCGATTACATCCCTCCACAGTCTCTTGCCGTTCCTTCGCCCCGACCTCGCTGCTTCTGCGGTATCTGCCCACGCTCCAATCATCGATTTAGACCTTGATGTCGTCACTCATTGCTGCTGTCGCCCTCCTACACCAGCTTGTGCTGCCCCCTGAAGTGGCCTCCACGCTGCTCCTGGGCTGCTTACCTCCGCTCCTTTTATGGCCCCGACCCTGCCGCTGGTGTCCTCATGCAGGTCGGGGCCTCCACGCAGTTCAAGAAGACAGCTCGCTACCACCTTCTGAAGGGCAATTAGGGATGGACAATAATGTTGTCCTTACCAGCGACTTCCACATCCCATGAATGAATAAATATTTTTTTTTAAAGAAAAGAACTCCAATACAGTATTAAAGCTACTTGAATGTGAAGGGAATCTTTTTATTACTGTAATAACCAATACAAATAAACAGGAAAATAACTTTCAATGAATATTTTGAACACCTCTATTCTCTCCTTTCTTTCGCCATGCTCTATTCTATTTCCATTATTTTAATTTCTATTGAATATACCTATTCACTTGCCTTTCTTGCTGCATCTTCTGGATCCCACCGTCCATAACAACTTCCAAAAAATTGAGCTTGCATCACATGAAAAGTAGCTTCAAAGACTTATTATTTTCAGCCAATTGAGTCATGTAATCCTAAAGATTTATTTCTGTGTCAGAGATGTAACCAATCCTCTCTCTGAAGGGTTCCTTTGCATCCAGTCAGGGTGGGTTGCAATGGGCCTAGGGAACCCAATCATAGTCTGATGAGAGAACTTGACTAAGGTGCGATTGTGGGTTAGAAGGTAAACTAACTAGCAATAATCATTTGTGGGCTTGTATTATAAGAAAATCAGCGAGACAGAACGAATAATAATGTTTTTTTTATCACTAAAAACTATATGTTTATGTTTAAGGAACTTGCAGTTCTATCACATAAAATGCAGTACTTCTAAATTACATTAATAATGCTGAATATATAAGCTGAATAAATAGCAATAAATTTAACCTACTTCTAAACAGTGCTACATTTGTCTGCTAGCTTATGCCATTTTGTTTATTGCCTGTCACCCTTACCTAAAGACCTTTTTATCCAACTGTAGTAACGTTGATTTTTACAGCCAGCACCATTATTTTTGCTAAAGAAGCTGCTGCTCCGTATCTTTATTATTTTACTAAGTAATATAACACTTTCATCGTGAAATTACTTGGTATTTGCAGTGCAAGCTGTGTGCTCTCTCCTCTCCTTGCCCCCCCCCTCCCCCCATGTAAAAGCTAATTTTGGCACTGGATTCATAATCTGCTCATTTTCCACTTTTTTAAAGCTTGCATATTGGCAGGAATTCAAATTGCAATCTTCATGTTTCTGTAACTAACTTTGAATTATAATTTTAGTATGGAGAATATATGTCTAAAAACAATTTTTATGATGCATTTTAAATAAGTATAGTCAAGCTGCAAAATCCACTGAAAAAGTTGAGTATAATGCCACACAAAACCCTGATTATTTGCAAATGGGTGAGTGGTCAACACGGATATCTGGAGAAACCAAAATAAATAATGATATTATGCAAAATTTTACAGCTAGGGTTTCATAAATGGCCGGGCCTATGAATAAGGCTCTGCTGACTTTAGTGAAATCAATTGTATACTTTTATGACTTTCTCAAACTTTGTTAAAGCCGATATGCGTTAACCATATGGTCTCTGAAATTTCGATCAGCCTGCTCCTCCACAACCTCATCAGATTGGGTCAGACCACATCCCAAATTATGAGGCTAACGGGTTCATTTGCATACCCATGCAGGCACATTGTGTCATTAAGGGCACCTCAATTGGCAGCCACCTGGAACTAAGTTGAAATGGCATCTTGCAAAGGCCACGGGTGAACTGTCCACACCTTCATTTCCCAATGGAACCAGTGGAGCATTTTTTATTTATTTAAGGTAATCGATCCCTTTTGGGTGGCAGAGTTTAGGGGCCTTTCCTGCAGCCTCAGCAGGACATGCCAGTGCTCATCTGGCATCAGTTCTGCTGCGGCTCTTAAAGGACATACTGAACAGAATTTGCAGGAAAGCTTGGACACTTTCCAGACAAGCCTCCCTGGGATGGAGGGGCAGGCAGTAGATTTGCCTCTGCCAAGCTCCACCAGAATTTCTCCTTGAGGTGAAAGGGAATCGTGGTGGAACTGAGTTCCACCCCATTTTCTGGTTCCCAAATCGGAGAGCCACTGATGCTTTTACCCCAATTTGAATTTTGGAGCCTTAATCTTTAAAAACAAAAACAAACTACCCCTTTTGATGGCAAGTGCTAAATTTGCAGTAAAAACAGAAAGTGCTGGAAATCCTCAGGTAGCATAATATGCGTTGGAAAGCTGGTGTTGGTTTTGATAAATAAATGTCGTGTATTATCTTGCATTCACCATTTGCCTGCTGAGGTTGCATATCTTCAATTATTGCACTTTAGTTTTAATGTTAGAGTAATCTATAAAATTAAATAAGAACAATAATTAGCTACTGGCCATATTGTGGAGCTGGAAGTTGTTGCCTTTGTTGTTTTACGATGTCATACATCTTTATACTAATTATATCTCATACACTAAACCATTTGAATTAATGCCACCACATTGCAATTCTTTCTCATTATACAATAGAAAATTATGAAAAATTAGGATTGAAAATTGTCCAAATCAGTGGGTAAATCTATGGCAGATGGAGTTCAATGTGGGAAAGTGTGAGATCATCCACCTTAGACATAAGAAAGATAGATCTATTTCCTCAGGTTGGAGAGTCCAGAACAAGAGAACATAACCTTAAAATTTGAGCTATGCTGTTCAGGGGTGATGTCGGGAAGCACATCTTCACACAAAGAGTAGTGGAAATCTGGAACTCTGCCCCTCAAAAAGTTGTTGATGCTAGGCCAATTGAAAATGTCAAAACTGGGATGATGAGACCTTTGTTAGACAAGGGTATTGAGGGTCATGGAACCAAAGCGGATAGATGGAGTTGGGATATAGATCAGCCGTGATCTAATTGAATGGTGGAACAGGCTCAAGGGGCTGAGTGGCCAACTCCTGTTCTTATGTTCCTAAAAGCACCATAACCTGTACCATTTTGAAAGTCAAAAGGTATGCATTTCTTAGTAAGTAATCTAAATAATTAGATGCCAGTCTGCTTGTTCGTGAGTGCAACTGAGACATTAATTGTAAAAGGGGAAGAGCATGAGGAATTTGGAGATTCAATCTGCAAATCTTCCTGCCCAATGTCACTTTCTACAACGCTCTATGTTAGAAGCTCACAAATGTTTTTGCTGAATGTTTCTCCCCCCCCCCCTCCCCCACCCCGGCCCCATAGATTCATACCTTGCGCACACATAGAAACATAGAAAATAGGTGCAGGAGTAGGCCATTCGGCCCTTCTAGCCTGCACCGCCATTCAATGAGTTCATGGCTGAACATTCAACTTCAGTACCCCATTCCTGCTTTCTCACCATACCCCTTGATCCCCCTAGCAGTAAGGACCTCATCTAACTCCTTTTTGAATATATTTAGTGAATTGGCCTCAACAACTTTCTGTGGTAGAGAATTCCACAGGTTCACCACTCTCTGGGTGAAGAAGTTCCTCCGCATCTCGGTCCTAAATGGCTTACCCCTTATCCTTAGACTGTGACCCCTGGTTCTGGACTTCCCCAACATTGGGAACATTCTTCCTGCATCTAACCTGTCTAACCCCGTCAGAATTTTATATGTTTCTATGAGGTCCCCTCTCATTCTTCTGAACTCCAGTGAATACAAGCCCAGTTGATCCAGTCTTTCTTGATAGGTCAGTCCCGCCATCCCGGGAATCAGTCTGGTGAACCTTCGCTGCACTCCCTCAATAGCAAGAATGTCCTTCCTCAGGTTAGGAGACCAAAACTGTACACAATACTCCAGGTGTGGCCTCACCAATGCCCTGTACAACTGTAGCAACACCTCCCTGCCCCTGTACTCAAATCCCCTTGCTATGAAGGCCAACATGCCATTTGCTTTCTTAACCGCCTGCTGCACCTGCATGCCAACCTTCAATGACTGATGTACCATGACACCCAGGTCTCTTTGCACCTCCCCTTTTCCTAATCTGTCACCATTCAGATAATAGTCTGTCTCTCTGTTTTTACCACCAAAGTGGATAACCTCACATTTATCCACATTATACTTCATCTGCCATGCATTTGCCCACTCACCTAACCTATCCAAGTCGCTCTGCAGCCTCACAGCATCCTCCTCGCAGCTCACACTGCCACTCAACTTAGTGTCATCCGCAAATTTGGAGATACTACATTTAATCCCCTCATCTAAATCATTAATGTACAGTGTAAACAGCTGGGGCCCCAGCACAGAACCTTGCGGTACCCCACTAGTCACTGCCTGCCATTCTGAAAAGTACCCATTTACTCCTACTCTTTGCTTCCTGTCTGACAACCAGTTCTCAATCCATGTCAGTACACTACCCCCAATCCCATGTGCTCTAACTTTGCACATCAATCTCTTGTGTGGGACCTTGTCGAACGCCTTCTGAAAGTCCAAATATACCACATCAACTGGTTCTCCCTTGTCCACTCTACTGGAAACATCCTCAAAAAATTCCAGAAGATTTGTCAAGCATGATTTCCCTTTCACAAATCCATGCTGACTTGGACCTATCATGTCACCTCTTTCCAAATGCACTGCTATGACATCCTTAATAATTGATTCCATCATTTTACCCACTACCGATGTCAGGCTGACCGGTCTATAATTCCCTGTTTTCTCTCTCCCTCCTTTTTTAAAAAGTGGGGTTACATTGGCTACCCTCCACTCCATAGGAACTGATCCAGAGTCAATGGAATGTTGGAAAATGACTGTCAACGCATCCACTATTTCCAAGGCCACCTCCTTAAGTACTCTGGGATGCAGTCCATCAGGCCCTGGGGATTTATCGGCCTTCAATCCCATCAATTTCCCTACCTCTTTCTAAGAAACAGTATTTTCAAAGTCTTGTACCATCAGTAATTTCCAGGCTACAATTAATTAAAAGATTTTCAATGTGTATTAAGTAGAAAAGCAGGTGATTAACCAATAAACTTACTTAAGTATTTTTCCTCATGAGTGGGTAACACTTTCTGCTTCAGGCACACCGTGTCCGGATAAAGCACTCCCAAGTTAATTAGAAAAAGCAACTAATCTGCATCCATTCTAACCGCAGAAGAGCTTCCTGTGCTGAACCAGGGTGACATTTTGGCATTGCACATTCCAACCGTCCTGCAGCTTCTCTAAAGAAAATTGCAACTTGAATGTCAGTTCTATGTTGGACTTATGCCCGCTAGGAATTGTATTGAGTCTGTCCAAATTCATTTAACGCCTTACACCCATCCACCAGTCTGGGATTTGAACCCATATACCTGAAGTGAGCAGTGTGTAACCCACTGAATCATCCATTCTTATCTCTCTCAATCAATGAACTTGTTACTTTGCTATGTATTCCATTCATGCTTGGTTCATGACTTATTACATTTAGTCATAATAAAACAAATAGTGAAACCAGTTTTGATCTTTAGTTCATTTGTTTGGCAATTGGCACTTGTATTGTTCAAAAAGTAATCTGAATAAGAATGAGCTGACACTGGTACTGTGCAAGTTTAGCATGTTACTGATAATGAACACATCTCATTTTAACATGGAAGCTCCACCAGCTAGGGATGGTCGAATCATTCAGTAAATATTTTAATCTGTTTGATCGTCAAACTAATTGGTGGATAAACACTAATTAGTCACCTTACTGAATGCAACTTCAACCCTTTGCTCCTCCCTTTCGACCACATTGGGGACATGCTGCTGGAGGAGGCGGTGAGGGGGGGCGGCGGTGGGGGGGGGGGCTTTGGCACATTGCTTTTATCCCATACCTCATTCCTTATGCCTCCCTGATGATCTCGTTTGGGAAATTCTGCCCTATCCTAAATAAGATATGGTAATTTATTAGGCTACAGGCACATTTTTAAATATAGAACATTATGGATACTTTTCCATCAGGAACTGGTTTGTTTACAATTAATTCCTAATGCAAAATCAGTTGTAGCACATATCTGTATGATTTGAGAACAGCAATTATTTTCTATTGATATATCTAGATAAAGAGTCCAGGCCCATAGTTCAGATCACCACTAAGATTCAAAATGGCTATATAGTGGATCTCTTTCACAGTCACATATAGTACCATTGTTTCCATTAACAACATAGCAGTGCTGAATGCTAAGGAACAGCATTGCAGTGCAATAAATCCTGAGCATTAGCTCTAGGGTTAGGTTGTGAACCATATCTATTACAAGGTGTGATGGATTAAAATAATCTAAATTCTATCAAACTTTTTGTGTTTTAAGTTGTATTTTTAAAACTTTCAGCAAATTCTGGACTTTGGTAGCTAAAATCCTAAAGGATGTATTATCTAAGCCTACACTTCTAATACTATAGGTCCAAAATTCCACATTGTCGTATTTTGGCGTTATTTCAGATCAATAGCTCTTTTTTTTTTTGTCTGAAATAACGCCCCAAAAAACATCCGAAGTTTCGCCAAAATTAGTTTTTATTTTGGCGCAGCGCAGAAACACCTGGTTTTGAGGGTGGAGCTCATTTTTTGCGCTGCAAAAGTGAGGTCCGTTCTGCGCATGCCCAAGCATTTAGGTTTCCAGGGTAACGCGAAGCACAATGGAAGGGAAGGAGCTGTCTCTCCAGTTCCCGGGCGTGGGAGGAAGAAAATGTGGGCTGAGGGCTGCTTTTATATAATTGTGTAGAGGGAGCTTTACTCTGAGGGAGCTAACCCATTCTGTACCTGCCCTGGGAGTGTTTTGATGGTGAACTCCCCGTCCGAGCTGCCCGACTCTGCCGACAGCTCACAAATGGCCTATCCCTGGCCAAATGGCCTTCCACGACCGACCTTTTCCCTGGCCAACTGGCCCTCCGCGACCGCCTCTATCCCTGGTCAAATGGTCCTCCGCGACCGCCCCTATCCCTGGCCAAATGGCCCTCCGCGACCGACCTTTTCCCTGGCCAAATGGCCCTCCGCGACCGCCCCTATCCCTGGCCAAATGGTCCTCCGCGACCGACCTTTTCCCTGGCCAAATGGCCCTCCGCGACCGATCTTTTCCCTGGCCAAATGGTCCTCCGCGACCGCCCCTATCCCTGGCCAAATGGCCCTCCGCGACCGACCTTTTCCCTGGCCAACTGGCCCTCCGCAACCGCCTCTATCCCTGGTCAAATGGTCCTCCGCGACCGACCTTTTCCCTGGCCAAATGGCCCTCCGCGACCGATCTTTTCCCTGGCCAAATGGCCCTCCGCGACCGCCCCTATCCCTGGCCAAATGGCCCTCCGCGACCGACCTTTTCCCTGGCCAACTGGCCCTCCGCAACCGCCTCTATCCCTGGCCAAATGGCCCTCCGCGACCGACCTTTTCCCTGGCCAAATGGCCCGCTGAGTGTTTTATCACAGTAAATATTAGGTCCTAAAAATAAAATATCTTTCTTTTTATAATGAAGTAATTCAATATTGCATCACTACATTCAATAGGAACATAATAAATACAGATCAACACAACAAATCAATCCTAAGCCCCTGTTAATGCCCATTTCGATCGGACTCCGACTTGGTACGGTAAGGTTTTAAAAAGTGGTCCTTAGCGCTGTCCTTTTTTGAAAAAAAATGTTTTAAAAAAAATCCTTATTGACGAAACTCTCAAAAATGGACAAAAATAGCTTTATGGGTGGGTTTGACCCCGAGTGACGTCAAAGAAACTGTACTTTTAAAAAAAAATGGCAGTTATCTGTTAAGGACGGTGTTATACCACTGGTGAAACTTACAAAAGTAAGGGCTCAATTTTCCCCAGTGAATTGTGCCGGTTTTTTTGGCCTAAATTTGAAAAATCCAAGTTTCCCCAAAGATTGTGCACCAGTGTAACTCAGTTACGATTTTTTTAGGTTAGTTTTTTTATTGCGTCATGGGGGCGTAACCTGATGTCTGCGGCAGTTTTTCACATTTATGCAAGTTTGACCAACTTACATTTCTCCTAGGACGGTGTTATGTGACCAATCTCAATAACTCTTCTGGGCACTTAAGAAAAACCAGTGCACGTCAAAAAATCAGCGCAGAAAGACGCTATTGTTTTCAGGCGAAATTTTGGAGGGAGTCAAGAACACACAAATATGCATCATCAAGCTTAAATTTTTCCAACTGAAAGCACAGAAAATGGAAGTTTCATTCAATTCTTTAATTTTGGAATTTTTTAAAAGTGCCACGCCACCACCAAACATCTCCAAACCGGGCTCGAGGGTCGGAGCGATGGCCAGCAGAATTGGTCCCTCACTTGGACACGGGCTCGGCTTGAAAAGAAGCCTAGAGGGGGAGGAGGGTGGAAGCCAAACTGAAGGCATGGGAAGCCTTGCACTATTCAGCAAGCAGCATCAAATGAAGCCCGAGGGGCTGGGGAGGGTTGAAGCCAAACTGAAATGGATCATGTTTACTGTTTGGATCTGTGTTGTGTTAATGAACAAATAATGGAAATGAGCCAGTTATAATTTAAAATATATTTTATTCAAAAGTTTAACAAACATTTGTTTGTACTTAACTTAACTTTAATAAAAATATTCTTGTATCAAACTTTAAAGTTTTCAGTTAACATCACTTACAAACTTTAACATCACTTACAAACTTTAACATCACTTACAAACTTTAACATCACTTACAAACTTTAACGTCACTTATAAACTTTAACATCACTTACAAACCTTTAAACTTTCATCACTTACAAAAAACTTTTAAATTGAGAACAGTAACAACAATAATATTAACAATAGCAACAAAGAAAGGCTGCACCCATCTCTCCTCCACCTTATTCTAAGACTGACCGCTGTGCTTCGTCTTGTTGACTCCACCCCTGCCCGCAGGCGGTGGCGCAGCATTTCTTGGGTTGGGACCAAGCTTATTCTTCGAACATCTTGGGTAATGCGCACTTGTTGATGTGGGGGTGGCGGGGGGAGGGGGTTAGTAAGTAATGTGGAAGGCCTCGCTGGGCCTTTCAGAGGCTGGTCTGGTGATTGGGGTGGGAGTGGCAGTTGACTCTGTCAATGGGTGCGAGGTCTGGGCGTGTTCCCTTATTGCAGCAGCTAACTCCGACATTCCCTCCCTCGTGCCCTGACAGTGTGTCAACTACCTGCAACATTCCTTCTCTCATATTTGCCGACAGTGTCTCAGCTACCTGTGACATTCCCTCTCTCGTGCACCAACATGGTATCCGCCGCCTGAGACATTCCCTCCCTCATGTTCCCCGACAGTGTTCCCATTTCTCGTGAGAGTGTGGTACTTCTCCCGACAGTCCCAATACCTCATCACCCACCCCACTGTTGGTGTCCAGGAGTGATCGGGTAAGGTCAATGCTCTCCGCATTCATTACCATCATCTGAACCACATCTGTGAGATCCTACACCTCAGGAGAGCGCTGTCGAGCTCTCCTTCCCCTCCTCACCCTGGGTGTGGCTCACTGCATCCCACTGGGACCCGCAGCCTCTGACGGTGGGGCCCTGGGTGTGTCTTGCTGCATCCTACTGGGAGCCACAGTCTCGGACGGTGGGGCCCTGGGTGTGCCTCGCTGCATCCCACTGGGAGCCACAGTCTCGGACGGTGGGGCCCTGGGTGTGCCTCGCTGCATCCTACTGGGAGCCACAGTCTCGGACGGTGGGGTCCTGGGTGTGCCTCGCTGCACCCCACTGGAATCCCCCGCCTCGGATTGTGGAAAAACCATGGAATGTCCCAGCAACACTCGTACCACTCAGGAAAGGGGATGACACCTCAATGGGCGGCACCTGCACCTCCTCCAAAGCGAGTACAATAGTGGGGGCTTCATCCATCACCTTCCCCTCACCCCCATGCGCTTGGCCTGGAAGGTGGGATTGGAAGATATACTCAAGTTTTCCGCGTCTGAATAATCATTATCAAGGTTGGCCTCAAGTTCTGCAAAATATAACCGAACAGACAAGTGGTTAGCAGCAGAGGAGGAGGCAGGGTGGGTGGCATGAGTAGACTCACAGTACAGGCAGCAGGTTTATTTGAAGGACCATGATGAATGATAACACATTGCATCAACCGAAGCGTAGCTGACGGAGACATACCCATGAACCGAAGCATGGCTAGCCCGCGCGGTACTTAACAATATTTAGCAAAGCCAGACTGTGGAATTTGCAGGACTTGCCCTCTCCGTCAAGTGTGGGCCCAGCTTGTGCAGTGGTGGTTGCCTTTCTCTTAGCAGGACCCATTAAAGCAGTGACACTCTCCTCCAAGGGTGTCAGTGGGTGCAGATTTGCCGGGCCTCCTCCTGTTCGAGTTCTTTCTCGTTTGATGTGTGCCACTTTTGTCTGCAAAGATGAAAATATAACTTTTTAGAGAGGGTGTCTTTCTGCTGGGTGGGACATATTCAGCTGATCACATTTACAATTGCAATTCCATTGAATAAATGAAAATATTACTTACATAACTACTTGACCAAGGTCCTGCCACTTCTTTTTGCACTGGCCTCCAGATTTCTGGGAGGTCACCATTGCACAGTAATCTTGTGCAAGTTGGTTCCAATGTTTCTTCATTTCTTTTGGTGAAACTTTTATGTGACCTCTGCTGGTGTCCAGCTCCTGCCATCTGGCCTCAATCACTGTAACTAGTGCCTCCACTTCATCCTGTAAAAAATTCTTGGTCCTTGAGCCGCGTTACATCTTGTATTCCAGCTCCGATTTTTCCAATAAGAATTAAAGTTCTCACGCACAACTGGCTCTTTAAAAATGGCCGAATGCAGACCGGGAGCTGTACTGTGCATGCACACCCATAGCAATCATGTCAAAAATTTCCTTTTTTTTCCCCCGCACATGCGCAGAAGGGAGGTGCAAGGTTTTCTTGATGCAGACATTAGGCTTCACCCTCCCCCCCCCCACCCCCCGAAGCTACAGGATAAGCTGCGCGGCGCCAAGTTCAAAAAATAGAACGGGAAACTTAGTACTTATTTTTTTGGAGTAGTTGGGGCCAGAAAAAACGGGGGTAATTCTGGCACCAAGCCAAAAAACAGTATTGGGGAAAATTGAGCCCTAAGTTAGCTCCAAAAAACACTGTTCGCTCAAAAAATGGAGCTAAATGGTGGCGAATTTTGTGCCCTATGTTCACACTGCAGCTATCAATCTCAAGCGCGTAACTGCAGTGTCCATTCCTGCCAGGCAGTACCCCATTTACACTACCTCGCACCTGTACGGCTGGAATTCAGATTCTTCTGCCCAGGAGAGGTCCATTTGGTTTAAGTTTATTTTCATTTAATTACAGATAGATTTTTTAAATTGTCTCGAGTCCAAGAGACCTCTCTGGCACGATTAAACCCCATTTGACATTGCACTGTAATTACTCCATGTGTTGTCAAACCCAAGTGATGTGAGACTACCATGCCAGAGAGTCTTGCACTGCTTCTTGTAAGGTTAGATCTACGCTAACATTTTAGCTTTGATGTGAAACAAAGATCAGAAATTGAGGTATTTTATTGCACCGATATTAAAAATATTCTGTAATAAGAATATATTTCAGAATTAAAATGTAATTGGTTTTCTCTTTTTTAAAAAAAAAAGTAGAAAATTGCAGAATTCTTTTGTGAATGTATTATATTTAATGAAAGATGTGCTGCATGCAATTTTATTCAAAGCTGGAAAGTAATTTCAGCACACCAAAGATTAATCTATATCCAGCTCCTCACTCATTGCCGGAATTGTTAAATTGCACCTAAAAATGTGCTCTTTATTTTATGGCTTTTCAGGTCTGGAGTTTGCCTACTCAGCTGCGCCCAAATCTATGCAAAGTGCTATCATGGGTTTATTCTTCTTCTTTACTGGCGTTGGCTCCTTTGTTGGTTCAGGACTTCTAGCCCTAGTATCTGTTGATTGGATTGGTTGGATGAACTGCAAGAGTGATTTTGGTGAGTAAATGTGGTTTTATAAATAAATTAGAATGATGAAAAATCAGTACTACTTGGGGTGGGGGGAGGGTGGAGAGATTGTTTAGATTTTGTTTTGATGGATATGTTACTATAATCCAAACAAGCATGCCCCTTCCTTCAGAACATAATGAATTGCTTTCAGTTCTTGGCAAATGGAGCATTCCTTAACATGCTTTCACTTCAAACACAATTCAATTGAGGTGAAGTCAAAACATTTGTTTAATTTACCCTGCCCTAATTCCTGAATTTTAGAACTCGTGCCCATTTCCTTAAATGGTCAAATTGTTTTATTTCCTTGTCTTTAATTAAGGGTAATTAACCCATTCATCGTACTATTTAATTAGAAATAAAGATATTGGCTACTTTAATCTCTGGTCTTTGTTAATATCCACCATTTTGAAGAAAGGTTGGTAACAACTCGAGGTTGCATTAAATCCAGTCTGATTGGGTCCCCTTGATCCCAAGTCCTGATTGCTGATTGGCCCCCTTGGAGGATAAGACACACCAACAGTTTCTCTGGAATGTGTAATTAGAACTGCCCAGCCTGCTTAAACAGGGACTTTGCAAAGTGTAATTCAAGCTATTCTGACTGCCAACTCCAGACCGAACAGTGCTCAATTTCAACAGACAGGACTCACTCTCACGGGTTAAATATCCCACCCAACAAACAAGTTCCTTCCTGCACACAGCCCCCCGAAGTTCGTGACCTCCTCACCCCAGCCCAAGTTCCTGACCTACTCACCCCTTCGCCTAAGTGCCTGACCTCCCCCACACCCTCCCCACTCCTCCCGCCCCCACCTGAGTTCCTAACCTTCTCCCCCTGCTCAAGTTCCTGGCCTCCCTCCCACTCCGGCTTTCGACCTTCTCTCACTCCCACCTCCGCCCAAGTTCCTGACCTCCTTCCCACGCGCGCCCCCGCCCCCACCATCCCTCGATTTCCTGACCACCACCCCAAGTTCCACCCCCACGGGTTCATGACCCCCCCCCCGCCCCCCATAACAAGCATATGACCTTTCACCCCCACCATAGATGTGTCATCCTGTGTGGGTCACGGATTGTTAAGAGGTTTATTGGGGATGAAGTGAATAGTGAAAGTGTCGTGACTTCTGGATTTCATCCAGTCTTAGCATCTGGATCACGTTCTCGCTAACAACCCACAGCCTTTAGACCTGCAACACATTCTTCTCGATCCCGATTGTGCTCTCCATATTCTTTTCGACCCGCCCCATCGAGTTCCTGACCTCTCTCCGATCTCCACCCTCGCTCCGCTCCGATCTTCACCCACTCGCCCCCCCCGGCCCCTCTCTCGCGCGCCCCCCGGCCCCTCTCGCGCGCCCCCCCCGGCCCCTCTCGCGCGCGTCCCCCCCGGCCCCTCTCTCGCGCGCCCCCCCGGCCCCTCTCGCGCGCCCCCCCCGGCCCCTCTCGCGCGCCCCCCGGCCCCTCTCGCGCGCCCCGGCCCCTCTCACGCGCCCCCCGGCCCCTCTCGCGCCCCTCCCCTCCCCTCCCCTCCCCCCTCCCCTCCCCTCCCCCCTCCCCTCCCCTCCCCCCTCCCCTCCCCCCTCCCCTCCCCTCCCCCCTCCCCTCCCCTCCCCTCCCCCCTCCCCCCCCCTCCCCTCCCCCCTCCCCCCCCCTCGCTGAACCTCTCTATTCGATCTCTCGCCCGCTTTCCGATCTCTGTCTCTTTTTCTCTCTCTCTCTCTCTCTTCCTTTCTCTGTCCGGCCGCTTTCTATCCGACCTCTCTCTCTCTCTCTCTCCCCGACCGCTTTCTCTCTCCCTCGCTCTCTCCGCGCGCTCCCTCCCCGCTCTCGCGCGCTCCCTCTCGACATCGCTCTCGCTCCCGCCCTCTCCCCCTCTCCCGACGTCGCGCTTGCGCTCCCTCTCCACCTCTCTCGACGTCGCGCTCTCTCTCCCTCTCTCGACGATGCTCTCTCTTCGACATTCTCTCTCTCTCTCTCCGACATATTTCCGCATCTCTCTCTCTCTCTCTCTCTCTCCGACATATCTCTCGCGCTCTCCCTTTCCGCTCCCGCGCCCGCTCGCCGACATCGCGCGCTCCCTCGCTCTCTCTCCCTCTCGCTCCCTCTCTCCCTCTCGCTCCCTCTCTCCTCTCTCCTCTCTCCCTCTCGCTCCCTCCCTTCCTCGCTCCCTCCCTCCCTCTCTGCTCTCGCTCCCTCTCTACCGCTCCCTCTCCGCTCTTTCTTTCCCTCTCTGCCCCACCGCGCACTCTCTCTCTCTCTCTCTCTCTCTCGCCCTCTGACACCTCGCCGACGCCTCGCCCTCGCCGACACGGCTTCGCCCTTTCTCTCTGCCGCCGACGCCTCACTCTCTCTCTCTCTCTCTGATCTCTCTCTCTCTCTCTGCCGCCGACGCCTCGCTCTCTCTCTCTCTCTCTCTCTCTGACCTCTCTCTCTCTCTCTCTCTCTCTCTGACCGCTCTCTATCTCTCTCTATCTCTCTCTATCTCTCTATAACCTCGCCCTCTCTCTATAACCTCTCTCTCTCTCTCTCTATAACCTCTCTCTCTCTCTCTCTATAACCTCTCTCTCTCTCTCTCTATAACCTCTCTCTCTCTCTCGATATATCCTCTCTCTCTCTATATATATCCTCTCTCTCTCTCTCTCTCTCTCACCTCTCTCACCTCTCTCTCCTCTCTCTCACCTTTCTCTCTGACCTCTCTCTCTCTGACCTCTCTCTCTCTGACCTCTCTCTCTCTGACCGCTCCCGCTCTCTCTCTCTCTCTCTCTCTCTCTGACCTCTCTCTCTCTCTCTCTATAACCATTCTCTCTCTCTCTATAACCTCTCTCTCTCTCTCTCTATAACCTCTCTCTCTCTCTCTCTATAACCTCTCTCTCTCTATATATATCCTCTCTCTCTCTCTCTCACCTCTCTCACCTCTCTCTCACCTTTCTCTCTGACCTCTCTCTCTCTGACCTCTCTCTCTCTGACCGCTCCCGCTCTCTCTCTCTCTCTCTCTCTCTATAACCTCTCTCTCTCTCTCTATATAACCTCTCTCTCTCTCTCGATATATCCTCTCTCTCTCTATATATATCCTCTCTCTCTCTCTCACCTCTCTCACCTCTCTCTCACCTTTCTCTCTGACCTCTCTCTCTCTGACCTCTCTCTCTCTGACCGCTCCCGCTCTCTCTCTCTCTCTCTCTCTCTATAACCTCTCTCTCTCTCTCTCTATAACCTCTCTCTCTCTCTATATATCCTCTCTCTCTCTCTCTATATATATATCCTCTCTCTCTCTCTCTCTCCTCTCTCACCTCTCTCACCTTTCTCTCTGACCTCTCTCTCTCTGACCTCTCTCTCTCTGACCGCTCCCGCTCTCTCTCTCTCTCTCTCTCTCTCTCTCTCTGACCTCTCTCTCTCACCTCTCTCTCTCTCTCTCTCTGACCTCTCTCTCTCTCTCTCTCTCTCTGACCTCTCTCTCTCTCTCTCTCTCTCTCTGACCTCTCTCTCTCTCTCTCTCTCTCTCTGACCTCTCTCTCTCTCTCTTTTTCTCTCTCTCTCTCTCTCTCTGACCTCTCTCTCTCTCTCACTCTGACCTCTCTCTCTCTCTCTCTCACTCTGACCTCTCTCTCTCTCTCTCTCACTCTGACCTCTCTCTCACTCTGACCTCTCTCTCACTCTGACCTCTCTCTCACTCTGACCTCTCTCTCACTCTGACCTCTCTCTCACTCTGACCTCTCTCTCACTCTGACCTCTCTCTCACTCTGACCTCTCTCTCACTCTGACCTCTCTCTCACTCTGACCTCTCTCTCACTCTGGCCTCTCTCTCACTCTGACCTCTCTCTCACTCTGACCTCTCTCTCACTCTGACCTCTCTCTCACTCTGACCTCTCTCTCACTCTGACCTCTCTCTCACTCTGACCTCTCTCTCACTCTGACCTCTCTCTCACTCTGACCTCTCTCTCACTCTGACCTCTCTCTCACTCTGACCTCTCTCTCACTCTGACCTCTCTCTCACTCTGACCTCTCTCTCACTCTGACCTCTCTCTCACTCTGACCTCTCTCTCACTCTGACCTCTCTCTCACTCTGACCTCTCTCTCACCCTGACCTCTCTCTCACTCTGACCTCTCTCACTCTGACCTCTCTCTCACTC